>NC_134484.1:351957502-352017502 GCF_040206685.1 Ascaphus truei
TTTGATGAACCCAAAAGAAGCAGAAACGTGGTTCTGAGACTATCAAAATGTAGCCAAAGAAAGAATTATAAAAGGCTGCAGAAACAGAGGCTCAATTGATTTAATGATTTAAAAAATGACTATCCAGATCTTCCAGGATCTCTCCAGGTTGACAATAGATAGGCGAAGAGGGCTGCGACCGGTGACTGCGGTTCTCCAGGAAAAGGGAATCCGCTACAGTGGGCTTTCCCGTTCCTGCTTATAGTCAATCATGAAGGTAGACAGATATCGCACCGTTATTCTGAAGCATCTGCATCCTTCCTATCAGCGTTAAATCTGACCCCCAGGGAGGGACAAGGTCAGGAGCGAAGAGCCCGAGATGTAAGAGTTAAGATCGACTAAGTTCTTGCGGGAGTCCCGTCGAGTCCCCCTGCTGTTCACCAGAACCTTGGAAGATTCAATAAGAGTCCACAACCATTCCCCTAACCAGCGATCCGGCCAACCATGGCGATCTTGAGAAGTCTATATCGGACTTATAGATATGTTTGTTTCCCCTATGCTTTTTCCCCATGTATTCCTTATAACCTACTCTAGGAACTGTTTCATCTGTGAATCTACTGTCTACTGCCTGAATGCCAGTCTGCAGACAAGTGGAAGAAGCCGGTGCAAGGGCAGATTGAAGGTCCTGGTGATGGGTGAGGGGGCCTTCACATAAAGACTAGAAACTGAATGTTTATGGACACAAAGGGCATTAAGCATTACGAAGGACAAGAGTAAATTTCTGCTCGAAATCTAATGCTTATAGGCACAGTGTATTCTAACACGAAAGGTTTGATTTGTTTACTGGTTTTACGCTTGCAAGTAATTTTTATGTTTAATAAGGGGTATTTTTAATTTTCTCAATATATATATATATATATGTATATATCAAAAAAGAATAGATACCGTTCTGTGGCTAACGAAATGCTTTTACGTTAGCCACAGAACGGTATCGTCTTTTCTTTTTTGATATATTACAGCTCGGCTAACACGGTACTGATACGTGTGTGTGTGTGGAGTGAAAATAGAAGAAGGCGGGTTGCGTGGAAGCCCTGTATGCCCGGCGTCAGGTCGCCCCCGCTCCCCCCCATAGGGCCATATGCCCGCCAGGCTTTGTAGAGTCTGGGTGCAAAACTGGGACGAGTGGCTGGCTACACTTATCTTTCTTTACAGTTAAAAAAAAAATTGTTACCCAAGTTTCAGGAGGTGGAAAGTTCCCTCATTTTTTTCTACCCTCATCAGTCCACAACAACCATTAAAGTTCTACGTTCACAACTTTCACAGGAGAGAGAGAGACACGACATTGGGAGTGACTAGCCAAGCATCATTGAAGTTAGTATCCCTGAATGTTAAAGGCCTCAATAGTAACAGTAAGCACAGATTGGCCCTAAAGAAATGTAGGAATCTGAAGGCAGATATTGTTTTTCTACAGGAGATACATTTTGACACTCAGGAGCCCCCAAATACTTTCTGCAGGACATACCCTATAGCATTTTACTCATCTTTTACTAGTAAAAAAAAAAGGGGGGGGGGTTGCGATACTGATAAAACAGGATATTCCGTTCCAAGCATTGAAGGTTAGAGATCAAGGAGGGAGGTCCCTCATGGTTCATGGTCTCCTCTCAGGCCAAAAGATTACGTTAGTGACTGTTTACGTGCCCGAGGGGCAAATTGATTTCTTAAGGGAAACATTGGAATCTATGGGAGATGGCCAGGACAAGCTGCTGATCCTAGGAGGTGACTTTAAAATGGTACCAGGTCCAGATATGGACAAGTCCACCCACACAGAGCAAATCACACTCTGCAATGACATACAATGTAGCAAAAAAAATTCAGACTTAAAGAATTTGGATTGTGGGATGCCTGGCGTGTCTCACATAAAGGACAGAGGGATTACTCTTTTTACTCACCCCACACGATTCGTATTCCAGAATCGATAATATACAGTATTTGTATCCCCGGGTATCTAAAGGTGTTGGTCCATTCGGATATACGTGGTCAGACCACGTCCGGGGGCGATCCTGTTTGATCCGCCATTTATAAGGACTCGATCATTCCATTGGAGGATGAATGACTCCCTACTGAATCACTCAGAGATTAGTACTCAAATTGGAAATTCGCTTAAAAATTATTTCCATATTAACAATGGGTCTGTAGAGTCGACAGCGACTCTATGGGAAGCCATTAAGGCCACGATCAGAGGACAGCTTATCTCAACAGCATCACACAGAAAGAGAATACAAATAGAGAAAAGAAAAAGATTTTACGGAAAAAAAATTAAAATATTCACATAAAAAAAAAATTGTTGAGGAGAAGGATTTAAGAGGTTGCAACTAGAAGATGTAGAGAAGGCCCTTAAACGGACTAAACAGACTTATTATGATAAGGGAGACAAGGCGGACCATATACTGGCAAATAAACTCAGAGGAATCAGGTCGAGAACTTCGATGCCCGCTATTAGAATGAAAGGAGGAGAAGTGACTAACAACCCCCTCTAGGATAGCAGAGGCATTTGCTAAATTTTATACGGACCTCTATGACCCCCAAATGCTGAAATCGTGGACCCGACTCAGATTGAGGATTATTTTAGAGATTGCAACTTCCCAAAACTGACTTAGGAAGACCATAACATTTTAAATGCAAAAATAACCCAGATAGAACTAGTAAGGGCGGTTAGCTCATCAAAGGCGCCTGGCCCAGATGGTTTCTCAAATCTGTACTATAAAACTGTTATAGGACTTCTAGGACCATGTCTATTGGATTTATTTAACAATTTTCCTTGCGGAAAACAAAGCCACCGACAGATGACGAAAGCCAATATAGTGGTGATCCCTATAGAAGGTAAGGACCATGTATGTTGTGGTAGCTATAGGCCAATCGCATTGCTTAATACGTACCTGAAAATATATAGTCAAATTCTGGCTAACAGGTTGAACTCAATACTTCCTAGATTAATCCATTATGACCAAGCGGGGTTTGTGAGTGAACGCCAGGCGTCAGATAACACTAAGAAAATTATCAATGTAATTGAAGAGATACATAAATCTAAACTGAAAGCAGTATTGTTGAGACTGGACGCGGAGAAGGCGTTTGGGATTTCTTGGATAAAACGTTTTTGGATTTTCGGGGGGTAGGTTTGCAAAGGATCTGTGCCCTCTATCAGACACCAACAGCCACTTTGAAAATTCCAGGGGGTGAGAGGAACCTAATCACAATTAAGAATGGGATTAGGCAGGGGTGCCCCCTCTCCCCTCTGCCTTAACAATCGAACCTCTTGCAGCCACAATCAAAAATTCTTCAAATATACAAGGGATTAAAATAAAAGAGTGTTGCAAAATATCACTATTTGCGGATGATATTATCCTTACAATATCCAACCCTTTTGACATCCCTTTCTAATCTGCAATCCGCCCTCTGTGGATTTGGAGAGTTATCAGGGTATAAAGTCAATGTAGGAAAATCAGAAGCGCTAAATTTAACGTTAATGGAAATGGAGGTTGAAGTCTTTAAACGGCACTTTGACTACAAGTGGAAAAAGACCCACTTAAAATACCTGGGGATACACCTTACTAGCGACTACAACTCACTAAATATAATTATCCTGAGCTTTTCTCAAAGGTAAAAAAAGACATACAAGCTTGGAACTCTCATTGTATCTCCTGGTTGGGACGTATATCTGCGGTTAAGATGAATATCCTCCCCAGACTTCGGTATTGCTTTCAGACACTACCAGTGCCTATCCACACACATAAAAGAAATTCAAAATCGAATTATGCAATTCATTTGGAAACATAAATAACCAAGAATAGCAAGGTCAATTATGTTGGACAGAAAAAACAGTACAAGTGCGCAACTATAATGAAAAAACAACGTGAAGAATAAATTGAGTGAAATATCCACAAAATACCCAAGTGAGTAAAGATAACTGTGTTACCAATAAGGAGCGTCTGCTGATGAAATAAGGGTGGTCCAACACCCTGAATCTAGACAAAACAAAACACAAAATGGCGCACAACACTCATGAATGAACAATTTATAATTTTAAAAGTAATTCAAGGTTCTGCGTACATCAGAAAAGTTATAACAAGCATTTAACTGTGACAGTTGTTACCACTCAGGCATCAGGACACATGGGGAGGCTGCAGCGGATCACCCGATATCAGGAATCCCTGCTGAAGTGGCCTTTATAGTTGCTACGAAACGCGTTGGAATTGTACTTTTATTGATCTGATAGTACCCGCAGTATTCGATCACCATTTTGGTCACGTGTAAGCTTGATTTCGGCACTCTCCTGGCTGACGCCGATCCAGTGACGTCATCTCCATTCGCCAGCGTTCAGTGTGTTGGGGCGAGGGCTAGAAGCAGACGCTGACTGGTGAGATTGTCCCTACATCAGCCACTCCTTAACAGAGCTCGGGACTTATACTATCTGACGGCGTGGACAGGAAAGGGTCCCTCTGCTTACAAAGTACAGCAGATGAGAGCTGGCTACAGATTCCTGAGATCGGGTGATCCGCTGCAGCCTCCTCATGTGTCCTGATGCCGGAGTGTTAACAACTGTCACAGTTAAATGCTTGTTATACCTTTTCTGATGTACGCAGAACCTTGAATTACTTTTAAAATTATAAATTGTTCATTCTTACTTCACCAGTAGCGTTGTGCGCAATTATGTTGGAGCCTAAGGAAGGAAGGGGTTTGGCAGTACCTATTATTTTAAAATATTATATAGCCTCTCATTTGAGACAATTGGTGTACTGGCACTTCCCAAGAGGTACCTATGCTTGGGTGGACCTGGAGAGCTCACTCAAAAGTCCGATCGGCTTGCCTTCTTTGCTATGGTCGAGCTCCGGGGCTGGGATTGGGAGACAGTCTGAGCATTTGGTAATTGGGTTTACCTTGAAAATCTGTCAGCTGGAAAAAAAGAAGTATAGGGTCATGTCAACCCATCTAGACTTATGCCCATGTTCGGCCACCTGGGGTTTTGAAATCTGGAGAGACAGAGGGAAATTTGGTGGCCGTTCCAGAGTAGAAGATCCCGTTTTAATTTAGTGAAAAGCTCTGGGTAATTATTTTTATATAGAGATTGATAGTTTTTTGTGAGGAAAATCCCTAGGTATTTAAATCTAACCTTATTCCAGTGGTAATTGAAATATAATTTGATTATTTTAACCTCGGAGTCTGGTAAAGTTAAATTTAGTGCCTCTGATTTAGCCAAATTAATTTTCTAACCCGAGAACAAACCGAACCTAGAGAGCTCATCTTGTAAATTGGGGAGAGAAGTCAGAGGGTTGAAAATTGTCAAGATAATATCATCGGCAAAAAAAGAGATAGTTTGAGATTCTCCTGGCCAATCTTAATACCCCGAATATTGTTTTTTTTCCTCATTTTAATTGCGAGCAGCTCAATTGTTAGCGCGAAGAGCATGGGGGATAATGGACAACCCTGCCTGGTACCATTACTAATCTTGATTTGATTTAGTTCCCCCCTGGCATTTTTAGAGAAGCTGTAAGGGCATCATATAGGTCCTGGACCCCCTTTAAAAATGGACCGGAAAAAACTAACCCCAGCATAGGTCTATTCAGAAAATCCTAATTAATTCTGTAAAATGCTTTTTCAGTGTCTAAACTCAACAACATCGCCTTGGGTTTAAAGGACTGAACATAATCAATTATATTGATAATCTTGCGTGTATTGTCTGAGGCCTGACGCTTGCTTATAAAACCTACTTGATCATTATGGATTAGGCAGGGCAAAATTGGGTTTAATCTGTTCGCTAAAATGTTACTACTGTATATCTCTTTAAATCTGTATTAAGTAGTGAGATTGGTCTGTAACTTACGCAATTCGTTGATCTTTCCCTGCCTTAGGTATTACTGCTAAATTTGCTTTTCACATTTGAAAAGGAATCTGGGAGCCCGATAGAAAACTATTAAACATATCCAAAATATATGGAGCCAATATTCCCCAATATTTTTTATAGTAAAGATTTGAGAAGCCATCCGGGCCTGGGGCTTTTGAGGGTTTCAGACCTTTAATAATCTCTTTTCATTCTGTAAAACTAACTTCAGCATTGAGTTGTTCCAATTCTTCCGCAGAGAGCTTTGGAAGTTTGCATGCCTGTAAATAGCTATCTATTTGTTCACTGGAGGATTTATTACAATTGGGATCGGATGAATCCAGATTATACAAATTATTGTAAAATTTAGAGCATTCCATGGCAATTTGGAAAGGGTTGTGTGTAATTTCCCAGTTACCTCGCCTTATGGCTGAAACTTGCGATTTAGCTTTAACACCTCTTAATTTACTGGGGAGAAGCTTATCTGCTTTATTACCTTTATCGTAATCAGTCTGATGGGCCATTTTAATGCTTTCTCTGTGTCCTCCAATCTTAATTTATGTAATTCCTCTCTAGTCTGGCAGAGAAATCTTCGCACACGGGCATGATTTATGTTCCTGTTCTAATTCAATTACTTTAGCTGTAAGTTTACCTTGTTTTAGATTTTTAGCTTTTTTCGTGAATGAAGCTAATGAGATAAATTCCCCTTTAATGGAGGCTTTGTGAGCCTCCCAGAGGATGGACGGACTACTGACGGAGCCTTTATTTAGTCTACCAGAATATTCCCCATCTGTTCCTCAATCCCCGTCTGATTCAGAAGCAACTAATTTAGGAGCCACTGAAATATCTTAGGTCTAGTGAAGGGGGGTTTCAGGACAATTTCCACCGGGGCGTGGTCAGACCGATTCTGCATTTTTAATGGTGGCTAGATTCGCTGTAGCAGCAGCATGGAAGAAGACACTTCCGCCCTCCAGAAGATAGGTCGTTAGAAGTGTGAGAGACTCACCTCATTTTTGAATCATACCACAAGGAAGTTTGATAGGGTCTGGGATCCCTGGGATGTCAGATAAGGGGATGCCCTCATTAGGAAAGAGTTTTCATGAGTGAGGAGTTAGGATATGTTGTTTTTATAAAATGTTGTATGCTATGCAATGTGAAAGTTGATGATTATAAAAATTCTGTATCAAAATGGTTGTTTCTCCTCCCCCCCTTTCTTTATCCCCTTCCCTTCTCATTTATATCTGAAAATCTTAATAAAAATATAAGTTAAAACAAAGGACAATAACAACGTTAAGATGCAAGGGAACACGGTGTGCTCAATTGCATGTCATTTCCCAGAATCCCTTGCTGCAGTGGAAGCACTGGATGCTAAGGCTTGGTCCCTGCAGGCTACTGCAGCACCCGCCATGGGACAGGAGACACCCCTCAATTGGCCCGGGCCCACTGCAAGGGGTGGCCACCGCGCTGCACGGTCAGTTTTTTCAGCAGACTGGACAATTGAGATCAGAACTAGCAACGGAGCGCTAGTCCACGCCCCTGGCAGTTCAGCCAATGAGGGCGAACCTGCCGGGTGACATGACCACGCCCCCCATCACTCCCCCATTATGCCTCCCCTGTCTTACCCCTGCAGTTCACTGCAGACCAGGGAACTCGGCTGCACGTGCTGCAGCCTGGCAGGCGAGCGTGCAGCACAGGCACTGGGGCTGTGGACTAAGATCATGGTGAAAAGCAGGCTTGTAAACCTGTCCGAGACATGTCAATGTGTCACAAGTGATATTTTATTTTCTGTACACTGTACTGTGGAGGGTTTTGTCACTTTTCCCCCCACCATAACTTATATAATGTGTGATTAAAACAAAGAAGAAAAAAAGCCGCCTGGAACAATTAAGTGAAAAATGCTAACAATTTTCTCCGTAGAATTGTACAAATACTGTATAGAGCATTGAAGGAGATTCCAGATGCACTCATAACATGAATCATTCTTTCAGATTACACATCATTCTCTGGCGTATACAACTGTTTTTTGTTCCATGCAGTAAGTATTTAATCAGAGTGACTATACAGAATACCACAATGCCAATATTTAAGGTGCCTCTGATGGATTACTTGCTGCACTAAAGAATTAACTAGATATCTTCTTGTGATCGCTGAAGCAAGTTAGAGTTTGGGTGACATTCAGGGAGATATTCAGGCAGCAGAGTTTGTGAATATAGATCCACAGCGGAGAATCTTTAGAACTGGAAATAGAACTCTCCATTTATTCGAAAACAAATGCCTTCAACTATGTTAGTGTATAATGAATGCGATGGAACAATTCTCACTTCCTTTAAAAGTCTCCCTTGAAAGTTCAGACTGAATAGCCCAATATCAACTGAATAACCCATATTCCATATGCTGTGAGAAGATGCTAGTCCTCATTCATCTAAATGAAGCTGATCTCGACAAATACTGAGAGGTGGCTTCACAGCATATTTAGTTGGTCAATGTTGCCTACTCTACTCATTTCTGGTGGCATAACAGATCAATGTTCTTCACAATGTACTTCTCCGTTTTCTAGTCGGCATCCGGAGGTTATTGACATGGGTGATATATATATATATATATATATATATATATATATATATATATATATATATAGCAACTGTAAATATTCCTGTATATTCATTTGCATGTCTTAGACAGGTCTGCAACCCTGTCTTTCACCATTATCACCCAGCAAACAGCACTTCCACTGCAGCAAGGGATTCTGGGAAATGACATGCAAATGAGCACACATTTATATATATATAATATATAGTGTTCGGGGCATGATTATTTACTTATGAAGCAGGAGACATCCAGGAAAAGGGACATTATTATAAACATTTAAGGAAGGTGTCGGTGGAGTTAGTTTCTAATGAATGTTTAGAACGTGGCATATCCAATAACACGCTCAGAGATTTGGGAAATTGGTAGCTCCCAGTAGAATTAATTTGACTACAACAAAATGGTGTCCCTCCCATTTATGAATCGATTTATTTTGAAAATATGTTAATTCGGTAATCATCCCCTAAATTGGGCAGTCACTGCATTTCCATGGTAGACAAATGCTTTGGGCAGTTCTTACAATATTTACTTTATTTTAGACTGTTTATAGTCCTCTATGGAGGTCCACAAGAGATGAACTGACCTATTTTCAACTCGAGTATTCCGATTCCCAAAATAATTACTGGCGAAGTTACCAGTATTACTTCCTCATTTTTAAATGGGGATTTAAATGCCTATTCGATAAGAAGCCATAAACTATGATGTTGCAGCTTTCTGTAGGCCAAAATTTGGCAGTCATTTTGTTCCCCTGACGGTGCCCAAAGTCAGTCACTACGTCATGAGGTCTGGCACTCCAGGGGCCCCATGAAGTAGTGGCTATGTCATACCAGATTGCTTTTTTTCCCCCAGTTTAAAATCACGCCCTGCGCTCCCATGGAGGGCAGGTGGTGATCTATGGTGAAGAGAACGATGCCTCTTCCATTTCCAGCTTAAGCTCCGTGCTGTGCATGAGGGGCAGTGGCACTCTGGTGTCGTGGCCCCTCCGGCACGCAAGGGGTTAAACCAGGTAACTTTACCAGTAAAATCTCAGAAACAAGGAGATATCCTCAACCTCCCCCCCCTGCCCCCCCCCCCGTGTTGAAAATAGCAGGTTCCCTGGCTCCCATCTAAGAAAATGGGGGAATGCGGAACTGCTCTCTTATGGGTGATTTAATCCTTCCAAAGGTAGCTAATTATATTTAGTTGTTTCTACCCACTCATTGGACTGCTCCTTTAAAGCAATGGTTTTCTGAATGAAATTAGAAGAATTTACTTGGGAAAGATCATGAGAAATCACTGCATTTCATTACATTTAGAACAGCTTGCAAACTTCCCAACACAAAACATACACAAATAATCGAGAAGCTCAGACTCTTATTAAATAAACTATAACAAAGTCCTAACTCGTAAACACTAAGCACGGAAGTGCATTCCGCATTAAGAATGGATCACGGAGCATAAAAACATCTCTAAATAAGAAAGGACTGTTTTTTTTCTAAATGAGTAAAATCCATTTTGATTAGTGGCAAATGAAATAAGGTGAGGCACGATTATATAATTATTACATGATTAACAGATGTTTTAACATTAAATATGTATATTCTTTTGGGGGTATGTATATTAATGCAATTTTAAAGTAAAATTGAGGCAAACAGCTGGCTCATAGCAGCGGCCATTTAATTTCCAGGGGAGAATTAAGAGAGCCATAACTGCATGGCGGAAAGGGGTATTCCAGGTTGTACAATCAGTAGCCCTAGGTGAAAAATATAATGATAATTAACTTCTGCTTTAAGTATAAACACGTCAGCAAAAACAGCAATTCTATTAAATCAAGTGTTAAAAATGGTAGGGTCCTCCGGGGCTGCAAAACTGCGACAGAACCACTGCAAAAACTGCACCATTTTTAGCTAAAAATATTTCCTATTGGGGCAATATGTCCTTACTCGCGAGTGTACTTAAAGTGAGTGTCCTTAAACCAGGGTATGTCTGTACACTGTGGGCGCTATATAAAGATACATTCATACAGACATGCAGTACGATACTCACTTCTCCTGTAGCATAAAACTCATTCTTCTGATAATCAGGAAAGATTTGGAAAAATTGTGTGAGTGCACTATTAAAAGAAAAAACAAAAACATTACAGACTTGTAGGCGATGGATAATTGACTGTGCATCATTTTGCCCACGCATAAAATATGAACTTTAACTCTCCAACATCTTAATACTTCTGAATTAGAACAAGAGACATCAGTGCTTATTCGCGCTGCATATGCATCCAACATTGGAAGTAAATCTGAATATCGTACTGCGATTGTAAGCTCTTCGGACCAGGGACTCTTTATTTTTTTTTCCTGTTACTTTTATGTCTCAAACACTAATTCCCATTATGTGTTATATTATTATATAATGTTATATGTTATATTATGTCACGTGTATTACCGCTGTGAAGCGTTACTGTATGTACATAGATGTGCCAGCGAATCATGCAGCAAATGGCTCTGCACGGGTTTGAAGGGCCCTCTGGCAATTAAGGTGTTAAATGCTAAGAAGTCCGGACATCTGAACTAGTCCCATAATAGGCAAACAAAGGAGTATTCCTCCCATGTAATACAAGCTGAGAAAAATGAATCTTTTAACTTTTGTTAACTTTAACAATATGGTAATATTATGCAAAACAGAAAATGTTCACGCATTTGCCATCTACCGACTTTGCAGACGTTATTGAACCTGCTAACACAACATAAATAATGTGTGCGTTATCCAAGTAACCGTTGTTTTCAATAGCACTCCAGTTCAATAAAGCTCCAGAATGAACACAATACATCCTATTAACGGAAGAAGTAAACTCTGCTACATCTGTAATATAGAGACATAGAGCTTTTGTCATAAAAATGTTCTCTCATATCATTGAGTTTTGTGGAAGTGTCTCTACTTGTCTGTTACTCAGCTGCCCTTTTTATGTTTGCTAAATCATCCCTCCTGTATAACTTCATACTTCCGCTCAGCTTGAAGACGATCAAGCACCTTAACCATGAACATGAACACGTATTCAAAATCCTGTCACAAAGCACAAACCTGTATAAATCTCTTCCCACGTCAACTTGGTCCACTGCAAATCCCCGGTCATCATTAGTAAAACTGAAGCCAGTGCCAACCTGTAAAAAAATAAATAAACAAATTATTTTCTTTTTTTAAAGCTATTAAATAGCTAATTGTAATCAGCTTAACAAATCTTTAGGTCTAATGGATGTCAACACAACTTGAAATACACTTGGTGGAGTTTCATTCACATCAGTTATAAAATGTTTTAGTACTTTTCTCACGTGGCCTAACTCAGGACTGTCCAACCAATGAAACGCTATGATATCCGAGGGTTTAAAATTCAGTCCTGGTCAAAGCCAATGAGTAAAAAACGGGAAAATAATCAAGAACTGTAACGGATCAGGGGACACGCGCTTCTCAGCGGGTCCCCGTCACCTCTAGCCCCACGGCAGCCTCCTGCCCTGCCTCTCCGCTCCCTCAGCTGCTTACCTCCTCCCCACCGTGCCGTTCCTCCGCGGCGCACGCCGCATCTGCGCGCACGCGATCAGGGCGCACGCACGGCAGCCTTACAGAAGGTGCGCGCACCCGATCCCTTTACCTGCCCTCCCGTGCTGCTGGCGCCGCCCCGCATCGCCTGCAGGCCATTACGAGCCATCACACCACTGCCTCCCTCCTGGACCTATCCCTGCGTTCCCTCAGACAGGCCTCCGCTCCTCCCCTTGCCTCCATTGGTCCTCCCTCCTTTATTACCCATGTCTGCCCGCTCCGTAGCCTCTCTGTAGCTCCTGTGTGCAGTAACTTGTGCTTAGCTCTATGTTCCAGCTCCCTGCTAATGACCCTGCCCGTGTTTGGATTTCCCTGGTTTGATCTTGGCTTGGCTTTACTACGTGTACCTCTCTACTCCTGGACTCTGCTTTGGACACCACTACACTGCTCTCTCCTGCCCTGGACCCTTGGCTCTTGGACATTAACCCTCCGACCTCTGGCACCTCGGACTTTGCAAGTATACGGTTAACCCTTCTCTCTCCATGCCCGGCAACGCAACTACCACACTCCGGGCACGCCCTCACTGCTGTGGGTGCGTGTTATACCCTTACCCACCTCAGTACTGGGCACTGGCCAGGTCTGCGGGCATACAGGCGTTACATTATGCTGAGCCCAACAAATGCAGACCCCCCTGAGGTGGACCACGGTGTCACTATGGATCATTGGCGATTTTTGAGTGACCAAGTTACTGCTGTGGCGCAAAAACTCTCTACACTCTCCCTACGGGACTCTCCAGCTGTACCGTCCCCTCCTCCCCCATTACCTACGGGTAATTTGGAACCACGTATTCCACCTCCTAATCGATATGCCGGAGACCCCCTTACTTGCCGGGGATTCTTGAACCAGTGTGATGTCCAATTTGAAATGTCCCCATCTCCGTTTCACTCAGGTCGTTCAAAGGTAGCTTATGTCTAAGCTCTGCTCACCGGTGATGCACTCGCTTGGGCCTCCCCCCTCTGAGAACACCGGTCAGACTTAACCCAATATTATCCCAAGTTTCGGCGAGAATTTCAGCTTGTCTTCGACACACCAGCGCGTAGAGAGACTGCTGCTTCTTCTCTCTTTCACCTTTCCCAGGGTCGCCGTCCGGCTGCAAGATATGCGGTGGAGTTCCGCACCATCGCTGCAGAGACCCAGTGGAACGATGAGGCTCTCGCCGCGGCCTACTGGCAGGGTTTGTCTGAATCCCTCAAGGATGACCTCGCAGCCCATGTTCGTCCTTCATCCCTAGAGGAACTCATGCCCTCAGCATCCGGATGGATCAGCATATTCAAGAGCGTCGTCACGAACGCCAGCGCCCTCTCTTACTGTCTCCTATGCCTGTTTCTCCTAGGTCACCTCCCTCGGCTCTTCTGGCGTTGGACGCTCCCGAACTGATGCAAATCGGAAGCCAACAGCTTCGGGCAGCTGACAGAACACGCCGCCGAGATGAGGGACTCTGCTTCTACTGCGGTTCCCCGGAACATCAACTACGCCACTGTCGCCTGAGACCGGGAAACGAGAACGCCCAGTAAAGGTAGAGGGGCTTCTACTGGGTACCATTTCTCCTTGCCCCTCTTCCCCCAAAGAGCTACCGAAGAGGATCCTTCTTCCCATAACTCTTCTGGCTCCTAATATCAAGGTAAAGGTTGAAGCCTTCATCGACTCCGGGTCTGGAAGCAACTTTCTGGACCATGATTATGCTTGCAATAACCGTATCCCGTTAGTCAAAAAGAAGTCGCCCATCAGCTTGGAGGCTATCGACAGCCGACCGCTTCAACCAGCCTTCATTATATGGGAATCTATTCCCCTCACCATGACCACCGCGGATGGTCATTCCGAAATCCTCATCTTCGATGTCTTTCATTCCCCCACTGTCCAGGTTATTTTGGGACTGCCATGGCTCCAGCTTCACAACCCGCGGGTGGATTGGACCAATGAACTGCCGATCCAGTGGGCTACTACCTTGGAGAAGACAGTTTCACCCCCCAATACTGTGCTCGCTGGTCTCAACGCTTCCACTCCTTCCCTTTCTTCCTTGCCAGAGGTATACCATGACTTTTCGGATGTCTTTAACAAGACCCAGGCTGAAGTTCTTCCCCCACATCGTTCGTACGACTGTCCCATCGACAGTCATCGAGAGACTGGAACCACTCTTCCCAAGTCTAAATCTTATCCCTTGTCTGTTACTGAAACTGAAGCTAGGGCGACCTACATCGAGGAGAACCTAAAGAAAGGGTTTATTCGAAATTCTACCTCCCCGGCTGGGGCCGGTTTCTTCTTCGTGAAAAAGAAGGATGGCTCTTTAAGACCCTGCATCGACTTTCGAGGGCTTAACAAGATTACAGTCAAAAATCGGTACCCCCTTCCTCTAATTTCCGAACTCTTCGACCGGCTCCAAGGAGCCTCTATATTTTCTAAGCTTGACCTGAGAGGAGCCTACAATCTCATCCGAATACGAGATGGTGACGAATGGAAGACTGCATTTAATACTCGTTCAGGCCATTATGAATACCTGATGCCATTCGGCCTCTGCAATGCTCCTGCTGTCTTCAAGAGTTCATGAATGATATCTTCCGGGACATTCTGGGAATCTTCGTTATTGTATATTTAGATGACATCCTCATATTCTCCAAGAACCTGGAAGACACATTCGTCACACTAGGATAGTCCTCTCACGTTTGCGTTCTAATCGCCTCTACGCGAAGATAGAGAAATGTCTGTTCCACCAATCTTCCACAACCTTCCTTGGCTATATAATCTCCGATAAGGCCGCTGCCGAATTCACTGAAAGCCGTACAGCGATTCCTGGGTTTCTCAAACTACTATCGCAAGTTCATCCGTAATTTCTCCACTATCGCACTTCCCATTACGACTCTGACCAAGAAGGGTGCCGATCCCACAAGGGTGGTCTCCCGAAGCCGTCAAAGCCTTCGAGCACCTCAAAAAGGCTTTCGTGTCTGCCCCCATCCTTTGTCACCCGGATACCGCTCTCCCCTTCACCCTGGAAGTGGATGCTTCTGATGTGGGAGCCGGGGCAGTACTCTCACAGAGATCCTCTCCGCAAGAAAAACTCTATCCATGTGGATTCTTTTCCAGGAGATTCTCTTCTGCCGAGAGAAATTATGTCGGAAACCGTGAACTTTTGCCTATCAAATTAGCTTTGCAGGAATGGAGACATCTTCTCGAGGGTACCAAAGAGCCAGTAGCCATTCTCACCGATCACAAAAACTTACTATATATAGAGGGGGCTCGTCGTCTAGGATCACGCCAAGCACGTTGGGCATTGTTCTTCTCTCGTTTTAATTACACGATCTCTTATATTCCCAGTACCAAGAATATCAAGGCCGATGCTCTCTCTCGCCAATTCTCTACGGAGGAAGGATCTAACGAATCTTCTGAGACAATCCTTCCCGCAAAACATATCATTTCTGCCAATAATTTCGATATCCTGGATGAAATCAATGAAGCTCAGGCTCATATTCCTAGGAGATTTAGGGTTCCAGAAAGTCGTCTGTACGCTGCTCCACGTTTCCGCCACAAGATCTTAGAGTGGGGTCATTCTTCGAGGTCTGCGGGCCATCCAGGCTTCAAGAGAACTATGGACCTTATTAAACAGACCTTTTGGTGGCCCAAAATGAACAAGGACATTTTTTAATTCACCAGAGCTTGCCCAGTCTGTGCTCAGAGCAAGTCCGCCCGACACAAGCCATCGGGTCTTCTCCTGCCCCTTCCTCAAATTGTTTTGTCTTGAGTGTCTGTGATTGTTCAATTAGTTCATATGTGAGTGTCCAATTGTCATTGACATACTGCACTATAATTTTCTTTGTGTTTATTTCCACATATTCACCTGTCCACGGAGGGAGTTTCATCACTTGATATCACCTGAATCATTGTTTGGACACTACCCTTCATCCATAGGATTTTATTAGTCATCACATTGGACTTGTAAGGTGCTGGTTTTCCTTGGCTTTACTACGTGTACCTCTCTACTCCTGGACTCTGCTTTGGACACCACTACGCTGCTCTCCTGCCCTGGACCCTTGGCTCCTGGACATTAACCCTCCGACCTCTGGCACCCCGGACTTTGCAAGTATACGGTTAACCCTTCTCTCTCCAGGCCCGGCAACGCAACTACCACACTCCGGGCACGCCCTCACTGCTGTGGGTGCATGTTATACCCTTATCCACCTCAGTACTGGGGACTGGCTGGCCAGATCTGCGGGCATACAGGCGTTACAAGCACAATAAAAGAATGGAGGGTAAGAAAACATTGGGAACAATTGCAGTCCCGAATGACAAAAAGCACAACTAAAGGAAAGAGAATGTTGTCCCCACACGTCTACCACAAAAGACACTGCAGTTTAACAACTTGTCTCTTCAGTCTTTTTAAAAATGCAGTCCAGACTTAACTAATTTAATATAGGCCAGCATACTGATTCTTTTAATAATTACATATTTTTCTGAAATTCATATGATAAAGTACTTTTAATAAGAAAAAAAAAAAAAAACTTACTGGATTATCAATGTAAAGCATGGAATATTTAGAAGCCCATGAAAACTTCCGTTCAATCACTATATAAAGATAGAAGAAAAACTGTTCAGTGCAACAAGCAAACAATATATACTGTATTATAGGACTGCTGACTTTAAGAAACCAAACTGTGCTAAAAGATGCTAAGCGGAGTTAAACAATAAGCACTTCTACTGGTAGTATGGCCACCATTGAGAAATTAAATAATAACAGACAAATGGAATATAGTAATTTCTGAGAATACAAGATGGACTCTGCTGCTCGGACATATGGCTACCTGAACATTTATTCCTGCATTTTAAGAAAACCATGGTTAGTGTAACAAAGATTTTGCTCAATGCTGAAATGAATTCTATTTGGGGGTCACTTAATCTTTGCCATACTGATTGTTATATAATTCTATACATGAATATTTTGGTACTGTTGACTTGACTAATTTTTATTTATTTTTTAGTTATATGATGGTATTTTATTCTTGGTTTCCATCTCCGTATTTTTTAAATCACTTGACAAGCATAAAAACATTTCCCTTTTTGCACATTTAAAAGTCAAAATCCTTGCCTTATGCAATTTATTAAAAGCCCGTGAGTAGAGACTGTGGTTAAGTATTTTCTGTGCAGTATAATTGTCACATTGTTTTCGGACCATGCACCCACATACCGATACTGCTCACAAAATCATATTTGGAAATCATCTAGTGGCGGATATTTGAATAGCTTACAAACAAGAATTTGAATAATAAAATGTTAAAGACAATCATTTGTGATATGAGGTGATATTCATTGATAAAAACACAGTTCATATAACAGTTCTAGGCTGGAGACAGTAAAATATGAATTTCCAAATGTTAGTAACGTTTGCGGAGGACGCACAGTTTGTTTTATTCCTGGCAGCACAAAAAAAAAAAAACCCTGCGATACATAGCTTTTATCTATTTCACATTGAAATGATCAGTTTAAGTATGATTATTTCTACTTGTACATGGACACTGCTGCTGTTTAGCAGCTGGATACCAAGAATATTTATTATTCCCATTTCCATTCAGCAGCTTCTTCAAGGGACAGTCCCTATCAGCACCAAAGTGTACCAATGAAAGTAACTTATTTGGGGTGATTGACATCTGTTTTTACAAATATTAAAACACCAAATAATTGTGTGTGTGTGTATATACTGCCCAGAGAGCCAGTAAACATTGGAACGGAAGAGAGGTTTATCTCTGCAAACTCTCATTGACCACACAGTGACACCAGATAAAAGGGGATATCAAACCCCTCTGAAGTCCCAGTTTATCTTTAAATAGTTATATATTCAAAATGTGTGTGTGTATATATGTGTGTATATATATATATATACAGTGTTCGACAAACCTATACATTTGCTCGCCCCGGGCGAGTGGATTTAACCCCCGGGCGAGTAAATATTGGCCCAAACAGCACACGTTTGGTACTAGGTGGCGAGTAGATTTTTTTGTGTGGCGAGTAGATTTTTTGGTGATTTGTCAACCACTGTATATATATATATACACACATACATACATACACAGTGGTTGACAAATCACCAAAAAATCTACTTGCCACCTAGTACCAAACGTGTGCTGCTTGGGCCAATATTTACTCGCCCGGGGGTTAAATCCACTCGCCCGGGGCGAGCAAATGTATAGGTTTGTCGAACACTGTACATACATATATATATATATATATATATATATATATATATATATATATATATATATTGAGAGAGAAAAGAAGGCCCTGAAAAAGCACTCTAGTATGTGTTAAAGTACAAATCACATAATATTTATTGATGTATTGTCACAGAACAAAAATGGTTACAACAAAGCACAGAAATGGTTAAAATACAGCATGGATCCCCTGTTCATTACAAGGCTAGACACATCCTCCAAAAAGATGCCCAAAATACACTCAGATAGTATTCTGAGGTACCTGACAAGGTAAACCTGGTGTGACACTCAACTGACTAAATAATCGCGGCTAGGGCTATGCGATCATCAGCAAGAAATCAAATATGACTACTATCCCCTGCAGTATAGGGTTTGTCTATGGCGACAAAAAGTAGCATGTGAGTAACAGCAGAGATACACAATATACAGCCTGCAAAGCACATGTAAGCCTGTAGCTGAAAAGAGTGATACATCACCTATGGTCAGGTACAAAAAGTAGGTACACGAAGGGGGAGACAAGGAGAGATGCTAGAGCATGGTAACGTGACCCAGAGAGGGGACAAACCAGGGGATCCTGCCTGCTAGACCTGCTCCTACGCGTTTCGGCACACAGCCTTCTACTGGGAGTGGTGTTGTAAGCAGGGAGACATGCAAGTTAAAAAGGAAACCTAATTGGACTAGTGAGTGTGATCACCTGGCAAAAACAGGCATGAATAAATTATACAAAAGACAAACAGGTGTGTGTTGAGGGTATCGCTCAATGACTCATTGGTGGTCTCAGTTTCTAAGTACAACTGAATGCGGGACAAAACCATGCCAGGACCCAAGATGCAAAACCTGCGCAATGCTCTACACAGCGGACACAATACAAATACCACACAGGAATCGGGAATACAAAATCAGAGGAAGGTTCACCTGTTCTTCCAGCAATGTCGTGTACCTCATCATGTGCATGAAATGCCCAGGGGGCTGCTACTACATAGGTGAGACAGGGCAGGGGCTAAACAAGAGAATGAACCTGCATCGCCACAGCATCACACGCGGTACAAGAGACAGTCCTGTTGGCGAACATTTCTCTGACTCTGGTCATAAGATGAACGATCTGAGGGTTGCCATACTCAAAGGTAATCTTAAAACCCCGAAAGAGAGACGGTTGCATGAATACAAATTTATGCAACTGTTCGGGACACTTAGCAGTGGCCTAAACAGAGATCGAAATTTTATGAGTGATTACTGACACTAGTGAACTCTCGTCCCATGAGCGCTAAAGACCATGTCTGTACACACTGTGCTATATGTATGCACACACAGCTGTCTCTCACACATACTATCCACACACACTTTTAGTTGTGCTACAAACTCTCACATTTCCACACCCACCCACACCATTTATATCCACTCCCACTCCACACACACCTTGTGTAAAGCACTGTATATACTGTGGGCTCCCCATTCATTTTTATTCACACTGATACACATACACACTCTTTCCTCACTTGCTTTCATTACCTTTTGACACCTCTAGCCATAAATCTCATCCACACCGGGGGAAGGAACAGCACAGATAACATTCCAAGAGACACTGTTTTTTAAGTAACCTTTTGCTTCATTCATTGTAACATCGCCGGAAGAAGAGATCAGTGTATCTCGAAAGCTCGCACAAATAAAAGCATTTCGTTAGCCACAGAACGGTATCATCTATTTATTTTTTGATTATTGAAGCTCGGCTAACACGGTACTGATACCTCTACATGTATATGTATATATATGTATATATGTGTATATATGTGTATATATATATATATATATATATATATATATATATATATATATATATATATATATATATATATATATATATATATATATATATATATATATATATATATACACACACACACACACATTTTGAATATATAACTAGTTAAAGATAAACTGGAACTTCGGAGGGGTTTGATATCCCCTTTTATCTGATGTCACTGTGTGGTCAATGAGAGTTTGCAGAGATAAACCTCTCTTCCCTCCCAATGTTTACTGGCTCTCTGAGCAGGCCTAAGATTAGAGCACAAGATAGATTAAAGATGTGCTGAACAGAACATTCCTACATTCCAAAGACACCAAAACAGCCGGTGCTTGCTTTAAACCTGCTTACCTGTACATTTGTTTAAAGAAGTCAATGGCATTGTTTGGTTGTGTACTAAATGTGTATTTAAACTAGGAGGGCTTGCGCCTTTAACTGGCTAATTATGGGAGATACTGTTTACAACACATGCCAGAAAAATGCGACCCAAAGAATTGCTTCAAATTTAATTGCACCATTTTTACAAAATAAAATAGCAGCAGCTTTCTTATATACAATTACCTGAATATTGTTAACAGCATTCGTTACAAATTCCCTGTTAGTGACTATTCGTTCAACACTGATATGAAACAAACAAACAAAAGATTCCCTCATGAATGCACTCGGATAGTCCTAATGGAAATGATGAAATATATTAAAATCAATGTAATCAATAATAAAATTGTGATTGGACAGAGGGGTGTGGTAAGAAGGTCCAAGACCACCCCCTAATGACATACCAAAGAAACTTCCACACAAAGTCAATAGGGAAGAGAACTAAGATAATCACTATACACAATCACACGGTATAATAAGGGCTACAATTATTATTTTTGCTATTTGGATTTCATTTCCTCCAGACTCAGTATCGGCAGCCCTATAATGTTACAGACTTCCGTTTTTTAGATAATAGTACTGCTTCCATATATGCTAGTACTTTTTTCTGCAGGAATTGATCCATATATATTGTAGCCCTTATTATACCGTGTGATTGTGTATAGTGATTCTCTTAGTTCTCTTCCCTATTGACTTTGTGTGGAAGTTTCTTTGGTATGTCATTAGGGGGTGGTATTGGACCTTCTTACCACACCCCTCTGTCCAATCACAATTTTATTATTGATTAAATTGATTTTAATATACTTCATCATTTCCATTAGGTCTATCCGAGTGCATTCATAAGGAAATCTTTTGTTTGTTTGTTTGATTATCCCTTTGTCCCTTTTTGCACCAGATATGATCTCTGATTATTTTCATATTACCTTACTGTATTTCAGCTGATGCGGGAGCTTTCCCCCCCCCCCCCTCCCTCTCTCCCTTTCCCTTCGTTTTACATTAACCCCTATATGCCCTGAGATGAATAAAACATTTTGGCGACACATGATATAGACAATATCTTTACCTGTATATATATTTTTGTTAGGATAGTCTTTCTTATCCATCAACGAGGTAGATTCGGTTTTGTTAATTTGATTCCATGTCATCATAAGATTTCACTAAAGTGCTTTGTTTTTTTAACACTTGTTCTAGTGAATTCTGGTCCAGTGCCACTGGCCCTGAATTTCTCCAGAAAACAGGGAAACGGAGAGTGAGAATAATATGAATGGCAAGATAACATCGTTAGTTTGTCAATGCCGGTATTATGCATATGCTATGATCTGCATCTTTAACGATGCAGCAGCAACTTTCCCCCCTCTACCCCCAGAGTTTTCCATTCCTTTGTATCCTGACTACTGTAATTCTGAGCTTGGGATATTTAATACACTCCGAAGCCTGCAGTAGTTCCATTTTTAATTGTACACAAGCCACAGGCTCAAGCAGACTATGCATATTAAGGGGATACAATGAGAAAGAGCATTGTCTGCACTTACTCCAGTGTAAAGTGTTTTCATTTATTGCAATTCTTCATATACATATGTAAGGGGGTCACCCCCGGTTCCCCTGATTTTCCTTTGCCCCCTGCCTTACCCCTGTGGCAGTGGGGGAAGGGGACGACGACTTCTCCCGGCGGGCACCGCCCTCTTGGTTTTGGCGCGAGCTTCGCCAATGCGCAGTAAAGATCGCACACACGGTCCCCATAGAAAAGAGCTTTGCCAAGGACTACAATTCCCAGCAGCCTCTGGGGACTGCACTTTCACCTTTGTCACAGGCAGCATTGAAGCCAATAGAGCTGGCAGCTTCTCATGCTGCAGAGTTGCAACAATGTTGTGTGCAGACAGGGTTTTTGTCAGTTGGAACACACTAGTCAGTGAGAGACCGGAGCAGCCCAGGGAAGGAGGTAGGGTACAGGAGTCAGGGACTCCCTGTACTAGGCCAGCACCCCCAGGGCCCGAGATAGCTCAGCTCCCCAGTAAGGTGAGTGTTGCCAGGGACAGCCCTCAGGTTAGGGACCCTGCCACTTACATTAGTGGGAGCTGGGAAAGAAAGGTTACAGAGAGTTGGAGTCAGGGAGCTGTGAGGGAAGGAAGGGTGCGGGGAGCGAGTGCAGCTCCTGCCCCATATAGGTACCTACACCCCAGGTAGGCCCCAACTCCCCACTAGCTTAGTGGGTAAGTGCTTAGGGAGGCCCAAGATAGGGACGCTTCCCTTAGTGTAGAGTGCTGCCTTGTCAGAGTCACGGCTGTTAGTGCTGTGAGGTCTTACAGGCAGGCACCTTGTTGCGCAGCATGTTGGCTGCCAGCATCCAGTGAGCTACAGCTTGCTGCTGTAGGCGCTGGGACTCGTTAGGTCTTAGAAAGTACAGTCAAGGCTGGGAAGAGTTAGGGGAGTGGGGCAGGTTATTAACCCCGGTAGGCCTCTAGGAGTTTTCCCCTAAGCCACTTTAGGTTGCGGTACCACAGGGACAGGCCCTAGGTTAGGGTTCCTGTCACGTTAGTACCAAGTGTTAGTTAGGGACTCAGCGGATGCTGCGGTTTCTGTAAAGCGGTTCGGACCCACGTTGGGGTCCGCAGAGACTATTCCAGAGGGAGACCGCCCTGGCGGTCTGCGTACAAAGGAGTTCGGTTGGAGGATCAGACGGATTCATCACACGTCTGACCCTTTGCAAAGCCAGTTGCTGATCCGAGTACCGGAGTGCTCGGCAGGTACCATACAGTCATAAGTGCACCAACGGGCCCCTTAGTGTAACTGTGACTGCGCAGTCACCCACGTTCTCTCCAAGAGTGCGGGACATTGGGTGGGATTCTCGGGACACTGGGTGGGATCACCTGGTGTTGGGGAAGCGTCCTGCGCGACGCCGTAGGTGTCTCCTCTAGAGAGGGACACAGGTTATATAAAGGTATTGCGTGATATGTTATATTGCTAGTTAGTAAAGTCACTCGTTAATATATATATTCCCGTGTATGTGATTATTGTATTGTCCTGCGAGGAACCACTCCCCCTCTGGTGGGAGCCATCTCAGGTGGAGGCGCTGAATTGAGTAAGTGGTTACCCCTAGTATAATTGCCCCAGGTTCCCCGTGGCGGAAGCTCAGCCCTCCTGCGAGCCAACAGGTAATGCACCACACCTATGGTAACACCGTATGTTCCTTGCACCCACATCAGATCTGCGATTGGGGGGGGGGAATACCCGTTACATTTGGAGGTGCTGCTGAGATAGACCTGGGGTGCCCTGTTTTCATTTTTTCCAAATTGTCCAATTTATATTTTTCACCATGTTTGGGCCCGCAAGCCATGAGGCCCCCGAACGAACCAAGAGGACAGAAGTATCCCCGCGACATGTGCTAGTAGTAGGGGATGTTCCCAGTAGTGCCGTGAAGTTGATGGAAATTTGTGAGGCCCTAGGGAGACTCCTGGGCATAGACCAAGGGTGGAAGAGGATAGAGCACCGGTACGACCCCACTGACCAGTGTTGTAGACTATGGCTAGTAACGGATCAGGAAATATGCCGGGAAAATGTCCCTCCGACCTTACATTTCCCAGGGGCCCCACCAGAAGGCTACCCTCTTGCATACTCAGAGAGCCTTAGTGAGATTACCAGAACTGTGATCAAAATGGAGGCTCCCTCATCAAGGGAGTCACACCTAAAATGGCGTCTCCCGCCAAAGCAGGAGAGCACATGTGCTGCTGACTGCAAGCCTGCACTAAATTGTGTTGCAGAAATCCATCCGGGACTGGCGGGAAAACCAGAGCTCCGCCCCCGCAATGTGAGTGACTCAGTGCAGAGCCAGACCCACTCAGTTATAGAGCGTGCCCCTCCTTTACAGTCCACCAGGGGGAGCAAGCACAGTGAACAGCCAGCAGCAACTGCTGTTCTCATTAAAGACAGTACAGAATGCAGAGAAACACACCCTCAGTTATATGGAGCATGGCGGTCAAAAGGAGGGAAAATATCCTTTCTTGTGTGCCCGTGCCTACAAAAGGACTTGAATCTATCTGGTGGTATGGACTTTAACCATTTTAGGCTACCAATAGAATATCGGGTGGCTTTGGTGGAGGACGAGGGGTGTATAAGATGTGTTTGTAATCAGTGTGACTTCCCAGGTGGCAAACAGACCTGGGGTCCCAAGTGTGCCGGCTGCGGGGCACAGTTTCTAAAGCCTGTGCTGCTGCAGTCTACAGTCCCCGATCCCAAGCAGGAATCTCAGATGGTAGAACCCAGAGATGAAGATGTTGTTAATTGCTCTACCTCAACCACGTAGGTGGAGGAGCTGACAGACAAGGCTGCCCTAGTCCCCCGTTGCAACCAAGCGGGAAGAACTGAGGCCCAGCCAGCTACGGAAAAGGACGAACCATCGGTGGCGATGCGCCTACCGGCGAACCACCCCAGCAGTGATACAGAGGAGCCAGAGGAATCACAGGGTAAGGTGTCTGTACCCCCATCTTCTTTCAGTGAATTCAGCCGCCAGCCACTCGTGGTGATGCGCCAGCCGGCGGACCACACCAGTGAAGTTGGGGCCAAAGAATCACCTACTTCAGTTACAGTGCATCCAGATGCTGTGGGCCCGTGTGCCCTACAACGGCCAGTCCGGCCTATAGAGGTACCATCGGTCCCAGGCGTGGGATCAGTACCTGCTAATGAAGACAAGGGTGAGTTGACTGCCCCAGGGGTGTTGGGTGTGAGCCTCCAGGTGACCGCGGAGCACGATAGCTTCTTAAGTCTGGACACCAGGGCGAATGGCTCCACTCGACATCGTGTCCTGGCGGAGGTGTCCCCCCTAGAAGATAGCTGTCCCGCAATACGAGTGGACCAGTACCTACCGCCTATCGTTCCAGATGAGGAGAAACCCATCGCAAGCCAGCAGAGTGGTAAGGAACCCCCTTGCTCCCCACAGGCTCCGGTGGAGGTGACCGTGAAAAATGCTCCAATTACCGTTCATGCGGAGCAGAAGAATGTAGCTGGACATCCAGGTGTCAGCACACGTGAACCAAGTGTGAGCCCGTGCGCTCCGACTCAAATGGTCCCAGGACTGGGATCCCACGCTCCCGAGACAGCCGACGTGGGAACTGGCAGCATCCCCGAGGACCTGTTGGCCACCGTGAATCACCGCAGTGGTAAGGTATCTATCCTTTACTCCCTGCCGGGTGAAACAGAGACTTTGAGGAAAGAGACATTGTCCATTGCTCGCTTCCCAGCGGAAGCCTCGCAAGTACGTAGGGACAAGGACTGTGTGGCGAGGGATTTAGTAAAAATTGCCTCCCTTGAGCCCAAGAAGGAGCGCTCCATTCACCATGTGGTGGACCGCGGAAAAAGGCAAGACCTCCTGGCCTACTGCATCCATGCCACGGATGGCCGGGTAAAGGTCTGGCCAAGAGACACTGTGCTATTCCTTCCACCAGGGGGAGGAAGTAGTACGGAACCGGTGACTGTTACCCCAGAGCGTGCTCGCACAGAGATTCTCCCGGGGGAGGCTCACAAACGTAAAAGTGAGGTACCCCCACATGATCAGTTAGGGGCACCCCACCATTGGTCTCAGCAAGCAGCTAACACTCAGCTGGCTTCGGGTATTACTGTGTGTGATATGCCATGTATCAGTGATGTTACAGTCAATATGTTACGTTGTACTGTTTATGCAATGCATTTTTATTGTGTAACTTTCTGTAATGTGACGCTGTTCTCCAAGCGGGGACGTTGGTATTTTCACCAGGGGGAGAGTGTAAGGGGGTCACCCCCGGTTCCCCTGATTTTCCTTTGCCCCCTGCCTTACCCCTGTGGCAGTGGGGGAAGGGGACGACGACTTCTCCCGGCGGGCACCGCCCTCTTGGTTTTGGCGCGAGCTTCACCAATGCGCAGTAAAGATCGCACACACGGTCCCCATAGAAAAGAGCTTTGCCAAGGACTACAATTCCCAGCAGCCTCTGGGGACTGCACTTTCACCTTTGTCACAGGCAGCATTGAAGCCAATAGAGCTGGCAGATTCTCATGCTGCAGAGTTGCAACAATGTTGTGTGCAGACAGGGTTTTTGTCAGTTGGAACACACTAGTCAGTGAGAGACCGGAGCAGCCCAGGGAAGGAGGTAGGGTACAGGAGTCAGGGACTCCCTGTACTAGGCCAGCACCCCCAGGGCCCGAGATAGCTCAGCTCCCCAGTAAGGTGAGTGTTGCCAGGGACAGCCCTCAGGTTAGGGACCCTGCCACTTACATTAGTGGGAGCTGGGAAAGAAAGGTTACAGAGAGTTGGAGTCAGGGAGCTGTGAGGGAAGGAAGGGTGCGGGGAGCGAGTGCAGCTCCTGCCCCATATAGGTACCTACACCCCAGGTAGGCCCCAACTCCCCACTAGTTTAGTGGGTAAATGCTTAGGGAGGCCCAAGATAGGGACGCTGCCCTTAGTGTAGAGTGCTGCCTTGTCAGAGTCACGGCTGTTAGTGCTGTGAGGTCTGACAGGCAGGCACCTTGTTGCGCAGCACGTTGGCTGCCAGCATCCAGTGAGCTACAGCTTGCTGCTGTAGGCGCTGGGACTCGTTAGGTCTTAGAAAGTACAGTCAAGGCTGGGAAGAGTTAGGGGAGTGGGGCAGGTTATTAACCCCGGTAGGCCTCTAGGAGTTTTCCCCAAAGCCACTTTAGGTTGCGGTACCACAGGGACAGGCCCTAGGTTTGGGTTCCTGTCACGTTAGTACCAAGTGTTAGTTAGGGACTCAGCGGACGCTGCGGTTCCTATAAAGCGGTTCGGACCCACGTTGGGGCCCGCAGAGACTATCCCAGAGGGAGACCGCCCTGGCGGTCTGCGTACAAAGGAGTTCGGTTGCAGGATCAGACGGATTCTTCACACGTCTGACCCTTTGCGAAGCCAGTTGCTGATCCGAGTACCGGAGTGCTCGGCAGGTACCATACAGTCATAAGTGCACCAACGGGCCCCTTAGTGTAACTGTGACTGCGCAGTCACCCACGTTCTCTCCAAGAGTGCGGGACATGGTGGGATCACCTGGTGTTGGGGAAGCGTCCTGCGCGACGCCGTAGGTGTCTCCTCTAGAGAGGGACACAGGTTATATAAAGGTATTGCGTGATATGTTATATTGCTAGTTAGTAAAGTCACTCGTTAATATATATATTCCCGTGTATGTGATTATTGTATTGTCCTGCGAGGAACCACTCCCCCTCTGGTGGGAGCCATCTCAGGTGGAGGCGCTGAATTGAGTAAGTGGTTACCCCTAGTATAATTGCCCCAGGTTCCCCGTGGCGGAAGCTCAGCCCTCCTGCGAGCCAACAGGTAATGCACCACACCTATGGTAACACCGTATGTTCCTTGCACCCACATCAGATCTGCGATTGGGGGGGGGAATACCCGTTACACATATTTCATAGGTTTACTAGTTATGCACTTCTTTAACCCTGTAATGCGGCAGGCATAAGCTTAAAGGTCATGAAGCAAAAGTTGACACTGTGCTCATTTGCATGTTATTACTCAGGATCCCTAGCTGCAGTGGAAGCATTATATGCTAAGAGATCATGGTGAAAAGCAGGGAGTCTGAGACAAAGCTTATCACGAGTAATATACAAGAAAATGGTCAGATGTGCTTTTACCTTCAAATTTCACCGTACCCATTTTAGCTTCCACTCTTATCACCAGGCTCTGTCCATCCGATTGTCTCGCTCGAGAAGTCTTAAGACTTTAAAGCTTATAATCTAAAACTGGTACCTAATCACTATTACATTCTACAAACCACATGCCACCTCAAATTCGGATCGCTTGGATTACATCGCTCGCATAGGTGGAGGCAGTGTTCGTATAATACACTGCAATACAGCAGTTATATTTGCATTGAATTCCCGATTCAGAAATACGAGCTGTGCAGCATTACCAGGAGTGAATACAAGAACCGCTAACAGAGGAGTTCAGACTCACTTATTTTTAGTAGCCCTATTCACTGAAAGGATGGGGTTCCCAGTAAAAATAAACTTAGGCGACACTTCAGTGGTTGAATTGCTATAATAATATATACCCTGTATACAGTTTTTTATTTTTAACTTGTGTTGGTAAAAGAAAATCAATAAAACACAAGTTAAACACAAAAATATCTAAGAATATGAATAAAAATAAAGTGTGAAAATTACAGTACAGATTTACAGGTAACTGTACACAAACATACAAAAAAAAATACTGCGCTGCTGCTAAAAGGCAAAAAGAAAAGATTAGAGACGTAAACGCAAAAATTCCCAATGCAAGGCGCCATCTTACGGAAACCTACATTTCACCCTACTGTATATTAAAAGCAATGAGGCACTGGACTGTAAAAATCGAAGATATTCAAATAGTTAACTACGCCACGGATAATCAATATACATTAAAGTAATAAAAAAAAGGGGTGGGGGAGGAAAAACAGGTAACCCCTTCAACATTCATCAGATATAATGGAATTATCTTTTAGAGTTGAGGTACCACATGTATTAGGATTTTATATTGCAGTTTAGATTCCTTGCAAGTTAAATAGAACACTTCTCCCCCTGTTACAGAAGTGCCATTAAACCGGACTCTTCTCTTATTATGAATAGAATCAATGCTTACATGTGAGGTTCTGAGTAACGACGTAAGGTCCATGCTCCACAAAGAGGCCAAACATTGACGATCCTCCTGGCCCACCCTGCAGCCAAAGTAAAACCGGAGCGCTCTCAGGGCTAACCTGTAACAGAAGAAAAAGCCAATAGTATAACAACTGATTTGCTGTAGACAGATATATCTTTTCATTGGACAACAAGAGAGCTCTTCACAGATTAAAAGTTACGGTTTATAGACTAGTGGATTTGTCAAACAGATCTGTACAGTTATGGAAGCCAAGTAAATGATATTATTATCTGTGAAGAACTTTCCTTAACAATAAATACATATATAAATATTCGCACACACAAAATTGAACACTCCAATTGTACACAAATCGTGAAAACATATACACGTTATATGTATACCCATGTACACACAATTATGTTCATCATAGAAGGTTTGTAGAGAAATTCCGGTCATTCCCTCACTCAATTTTAATTTTAATTAAATTAATTTTAAATTTTAATTTTGGTGAAGCAGGCTTCAAATGGACATTTTAAGGCTGTGTAAAACTATTCTTTTCTATGGTTTATGTTTGGCAGAAGTTAGTAGATATTGCCTTTAAATTTCATAGGCTTCCAACATTTTTTTTATTTTAAATGGTTTCCATTTATTAGAATAGCAATTATATGAAAGACTCCAGGAATTAGGATTTGGGCAATAACAAAGAATTACAGTAACGATATTAAGAAATGCATCATGGTAACAATATTCATCACAAATATCTCTTCAATAGGAAAACTTTTTAAATGAATGTTAACAAATACATTATTTTGAAGGTAATTAAATTACAAGTTAAGGATTTTAAAATAATTATATTTTAAAATATATAATATGTCCTTACTTCCGTCTATCAGTGAACAACAGAGGTGCGGGCAAGGCCCGCTCTAAACTTCCAAATGTCCGACAAACAATCTGACCCCTGAATGGTGCCCTGGGCTGCCTGGACTGAGCTTCTCCCGCGCTGCGCAGCCGCATATAGAGAGAGCAGCGTCGGCGTGTGAGCTCCACGCAAGCAGGGAAGGACCACTTTGCAGCGAGCAAGCACGGAGGAGAAGGTAGGGACAGTCGCCCACTGCCCACCACCGGCATTCCCACAAGTCACAGACTTTTCCCTGGTCCTACCTCCCAGGTGTCACTCCCTCCCACATTTGTGACCTGCTCTTCCACTTGTACTCTATAAGTGTAGGTATAGGGTGGTCTGATTACACTAGGTTATTGTATGCACTTTATTGTTTAGCATTCTTTTTCAATACATCTACTAGAGAACTTCTGTTTCTGAACCAGTTTAAACGGCACTGTAGTTCATACATAGCACATACAGTGCTTCTTAATTTTTACTCTTTATGCACCGCATACATGTCACACATCCCATGCTGTTGGCTATATTATTATTTTGCTTCTACTTCTCTCTATGCCAGGGCTGGAAAACTCAGGGCATGCAGCCCACAATATATGTCGCCATGCAGCCTGTGTCCACTGAGCCAACAGGAGGGAGGAGGGAGCAGCACATCTGCTGGAAGATGCATCTGGCTGCCGGGCCTCCTCCTCCCACTGGTATGCGCCTCCTCTCCCTGCTGGTGCACGTCAGAAGGAAGACCAGGTGACCGCAGACTCCGGTAAGGTGTGGGGCTATTGCGGGGTTTATGTAGGGGAGGGGGACTGAGTGCGACAGGCAGGGACACCAACAGAAATCCTGGGGCCCAGAACAAACATTTTGAGCAGCCCCCCCCCCCCCGTGTTGGCGGTATTGCCCACCACCCCCCCCATTTCACACCTCACGAGCCCCCTCTCTTCCCCCCCCTCTTCCTATGTATTGCTCTCTTCTGTCTCACTCTCCCGCCTTGCATGTATTTCTCTCCCTGCGTCTCACTCTTACTCCCTCTTTTCCTCACTCACCCTCTCTCCTCTCCCTCCGTCAAGTCAATTACCCCACGCTCACTCATTCCCTCCCCCTCACACAATTCCCCCACAAGATATATACAGAAAACTTCCAACCCCAAATACATACAAAAAAATCCCCACCCCCACATATATACAACCTCCCCCCAAAAGCATACAAAAAAACACCTACCCAATAAATATAAATAAAAATAACACACACACACACACACACACACACACTTAAAAAAATACATATAAAACCCACCCAAATACATATAAAAAAAATCCCAAATGCATCTAAAAAAAAGACCGCAATACATCTAAAAAAGAGCCCAATCCATTCAAAAAATAAAACAATACATACAAAAACAACCCTCCCCAATACATATAAAATCTACGTGAATGTAAGTAATAAAAGTAATAATACTAACACTGATAATAGTCATGGATAATACTACAAATAGCAATAATATTATATATTAATATTTAATATACTTGTATAAATCAGGTACTAATACATACAAACATATTACAAACATATTACATAGTAATAATAGTAATGGTAATATAAATACTACGGGTCATTTGTAATAACAAGAGCAAGTTCCCCACTCAATAATAATAATAAATGTGTTGTCGCCTACTCCTGTCTCCTTCCCTCTTTCCCCACTCAACTCCCTTCTCCTCTCCTAGTCCCTTTGCTTTGTACCCTTAATTTCCTACCCCCCTCACCAACTCTTGTAGGGTCCCTCCTCCCCCCTCACCAACTCCTGTAGGGCCCCTCTCCCCCTCATCAACTCCTGTAGGGCCCGGGATGCCAACACTGGCAGACCCCCCCCTGTTGGCGGCCCTGGGGGCAGGAGGTATTGTGGGTGGGTGTCGCAAGGGGGCGTATATGGTTCTGGGGAATATGGTGTGTGTGTGCGCGCGTGTGTGTATTGTGGGGGAGGGAGGGTATTTGGGAGAGAGAGCCTGGGAGAGTGCGAGAGAGAGAGCCTGGGAGAGCGCGAGAGAGAGAGCCTGGGAGAGCGCTAGAGAGAGAGCCTGGGAGAGCGCGAGAGAGCCTGGGAGAGAGAGAGAGATAGCGAGCGCCTGGGAGAGAGAGGGAGAGACAGCGAGCGCCTGGCAGAGAGAGGGAGAGACAGCGAGCACCTGGGAGAAAGAGGGAGAGACAGCGGGCGCCTGGGAGAGAGAGGGAGAGACAGCGAGCGCCTGGGAGAGGGAGAGACAGCGAGCGCCTGGGAGAGAGAGACAGCGAGCACCTGGGAGAGAGAGAGACAGCGAGCGCCTGGGAGAGAGAGAGACAGCGAGCGCCTGGGAGAGAGAGAGACAGCGAGCGCCTGGGAGAGGGAGAGACAGCGAGCGCCTGGGAGAGACAGCGAGCACCTGGGAGAGAGAGAGACAGCGAGCGCCTGGGAGAGAGAGAGACAGCGAGCGACTGGGAGAGAGAGACAGCGAGCGCCTGGAAGAGAGAGAGAGAGAGACAGCGAGCGCCTGGGAGAGAGAGAGACCGCGAGCGCCTGAGAGAGAGAGAGAGACAGCGAGCGCCTGGGAGAGAGAGAGAAAGCGAGCGCCTGGGAGAGAGAGAAAGCGAGCACCTGGGAGAGAGAGAGAGAGAGAGAGAGAGAGAAAGCGAGTGCCTGGGAGAGGGGGAGAGAGAGAGCGAGAGAGAGAGAGAGCGCGCCTGGGAGAGAGAGACAGCGAGCGCCTGGGAGAGAGAGAGACAGCGAGCGCCTGGGAGAGAGAGAGAGAAAGCGAGCGCCTGGGAGAGAGAGAGAGAAAGCGAGCGCCTGGGAGAGAGAGAGAGAAAGCGAGCACCTGGTAGAGAGAGAGAGAGAGAAAGCGAGCACCTGGGAGAGTGGGAGAGAGAGAGCGAGCGCCTGGGAGAGAGAGACAGCGAGCGCCTGGGAGAGAGAGAGAGACAGCGAGTGCCTGGGAGAGAGAGAGAGAGACAGCGAGCGCCTGCCTGGGAGAGAGAGAGAGACAGCGAGCTCCTGGGAGAAAGAGAGAGAGAGAGACAGCGAGCGCCTAGGAGAGAGAGAGAGAGACAGCGAGCGCCTGGGAGAGAGAGAGAGACAGCGAGCGCCTGGGAGAGAGACAGCGAGCGCCTGGGAGAGAGAGAGACAGCGAGCACCTGGGAGAGAGAGAGACAGCGAGCGCCTGGGAGAGAGAGAGAGAGACAGCGAGCACCTGGGAGAGAGAGACAGAGCGAGAGAGACAGCGAGCGCCTGGGAGAGAGAGAGAAAGCGAGCGCCTGGGAGAGAGAGACAGCGAGCACCTGGGAGAGAGAGAGACAGCGAACACCTGGGAGAGAGGGAGAGAGAGAGAGAGAGACAGCGAACACCTGGGAGAGAGGGAGAGAGAGAGAGAGAGAGAGAGAGACAGCGAGCGCCTGGGAGAGAGAGAGACAGCGAGCGCCTGGGAGAGAGAGAGACAGCGAGCGCCTGGGAGAGAGAGAGACAGCGAGCGCCTGGGAGAGAGAGAGACAGCGAGCGCCTGGGAGAGAGAGAGACAGCGAGCGCCTGGGAGAGAGAGAGACAGCGAGCGCCTGGGAGAGAGAGAGAGACAGCGAGCGCCTGGGAGAGAGAGAGAGAGAGAGACAGCGAGCGCCTGGGAGAGAGAGAGAGACAGCGAGCACCTGGGAGAGAGAGAGAGAGAGACAGCGAGCGCCTGGGAGAGAGAGAGAGACAGCAAGCGCCTGGGAGATAGAGAGAGAGAGAGAGACAGCGAGCGCCTGGGAGAGAGAGAGAGACAGCGTGTGCCTGGGAGAGAGAGACAGCGAGCGCCTGGGAGAGAGAGAGAGACAGCGAGCGCCTGGGAGAGAGAGAGAGAGACAGTGAGCGCCTGGGAGAGAGAGAGACAGCGAGTGCCTGGGAGAGAGAGAGACAGCGAGCGCCTGGGGGAGAGAGAGAGAGAGTCAGCGAGCGCCTGGGAGAGAGAGAGACAGTGAGCACCTGGGAGAGAGAGAGAGACAGCGAGCGCCTGGGAGAGATAGAAAGCGAGCACCTGGGAGAGAGAGAAAGCGAGCACCTGGTAGAGAGAGAAAGAGAGAGAGAGAGAAAGCGAGCGCCTGAGAGAGTGAGCGAGAGAGAGCGAGAGAGAGAGAGCGAGAGAGAGAGCGAGCGCCTGGGAGAGAGCGAGAGACAGCGAGCGCCTGGGAGAGAGAGAAAGACAGTGAGCGCCTGGGAGAGAGAGAGAGACAGCGAGCGCCTGGGAGAGAGAGAGAGAGAGACAGCGAGCGCCTGGGAGAGAGAGAGAGAGACAGCGAGTGCCTGGGAGAGAGAGAGAGAGACAGCGAGCACCTGGGAGAGAGAGACAGAGAGAGAGAGAGACAGCGAGCGCCTGGGAGAGAGAGAAAGCGAGCGCCTGGGAGAGAGAGAGAGACAGCGAGCGCCTGGGAGAGAGAGAGAGAGAGAGAGACAGCGAGTGCCTGGGAGAGAGAGAGACAGCGAGCACCTGGGAGAGAGAGACAGAGAGAGAGAGAGACAGCGAGCGCCTGGGAGAGAGAGAAAGCGAGCGCCTGGGAGAGAGAGACAGCGAGCACCTGGGAGGGAGAGAGAGACAGCGAGCACCTAGGAGACAGAGAGAGACAGCGAGCGCCTGGGAGAGAGAGAGAGAGAGAGAGACAGCGAGCGCCTGGGAGAGGGAGAGAGAGAGAGAAAGCGAGCGCCTGGGAGAGGGAGAGAGAGAGGGAGAGACAGCGAGCGCCTGGGAAAGAGAGAGACAGCGAGCGCCTGGGAGAGAGAGAGAGCGAGCGTCTGGGAGAGAGAGAGAGACAGCGAGCGCCTGGGAGAGAGAGAGAGAGCACCTGGGAGAGAGAGAGAGACAGCGAGCGCCTGGGAAAGAGAGAGAGACAGCGAACGCCTGGGAGAGAGAGAGAGACAGCGAGCGCCTGGGAGAGAGAGACAGCGAGCGCCTGGGAGAGAGAGACAGCGAGCGCCTGGGAGAGAGAGACAGCGAGCGCCTGGGAGAGAGAGAGACAGCGAGCGCCTGGGAGAGAGAGAGACAGCGAGCGCCTGGGAGAGAGAGAGACAGCGAGCGCCTGGGAGAGAGAGAGAGACAGCGAGCGCCTGGGAGAGAGAGAGAGACAGCGCCTGGGAGAGAGAGAGAGACAGCGCCTGTGAGAGAGAGAGCGCCTGGGAGAGAGAGAGAGAGAGCGCCTGGGAGAGAGAGACAGCGAGCGCCTGGGAGAGAGAGACAGCGAGCGCCTGGGAGAGAGAGAGAGACAGCGAGCGCCTGGGAGAGAGAGAGAGACAGCGAGCGCCTGGGAGAAAGAGAAACAGTGAGCGCCTGGGAGAGAGAGAGAGAGAGACAGCGAGCGCCTGGGAGAGAGAGAGAGAGACAGCGGGCGCCTGGGAGAGAGAGAGAGACAGCGAGCGCCTGGGAGAGAGAGACAGCGAGCGCCTGGGAGAGAGACAGCGAGCGCCTGGGAGAGAGAGACAGCGAGCGCCTGGGAGAGAGAGAGAGACAGCGAGCGCCTGGGAGAGAGAGAGAGACAGCGAGCGCCTGGGAGAGAGAGAGAGACAGCGAGCGCCTGGGAGAGAGAGAGAGAAACAGCGAGCACCTGGGAGAGAGAGAGAGACAGCGAGCACCTGGGAGAGAGAGAGACAGCGAGCGCCTGGGAGAGAGAGAGAGAGAGATAGCGAGCGCCTGGGAGAGAGAGAGAGAGACAGCGAGTGCCTGGGAGAGAGAGAGAAACAGCGAGCGCCTGGGAGAGAGAGAGAGAGAGACAGCGAGCGCCTGGGAGAGAGAGAGAGAGACAACGAGCGCCTGGGAGAGAGAGAAAGAGAGAGAGACAGCGAGCTCCTGGGGGAGAGAGAGAGAGAGTCAGCGAGCGCCTGGGAGAGAGAGAGACAGTGAGCGCCTGGGAGAGAGAGAGAGAGAGAGACAGCGAGCGCCTGGGAGAGAGAGAGAAAGCGAGCGCCTGGGAGAGAGAGAAAGCGAGCACCTGGGAGAGAGAGAAAGCGAGCGCCTGGGAGAGAGAGAGAGAGAGAGAAAGCGAGCACCTGGTAGAGAGAGAGAGAGAAAGAGAGAGAGAGAGAAAGCGAGCGCCTGAGAGAGTGAGCGAGAGAGAGCGAGAGAGAGAGAGAAAGACAGTGAGCGCCTGGGAGAGAGAGACAGCGAGCGCCTGGGAGAGAGAGAGAGAGACAGCGAGCGCCTGGGAGAGAGAGAGAGAGACAGCGAGTGCCTGGGAGAGAGAGAGAGAGAGACAGCGAGCACCTGGGAGAGAGAGACAGAGAGAGAGAGAGACAGCGAGCGCCTGGGAGAGAGAGAGAAAGCGAGCGCCTGGGAGAGAGAGAGAGACAGCGAGCACCTGGGAGGGAGAGAGAGACAGCGAGCACCTGGGAGACAGAGAGAGACAGCGAGCGCCTGGGAGAGAGAGAGAGAGAGACAGCGAGCGCCTGGGAGAGGGAGAGAGAGAAAGCGAGCGCCTGGGAGAGGGAGAGAGAGAGGGAGAGACAGCGAGCGCCTGGGAAAGAGAGAGACAGCGAGCGCCTGGGAGAGAGAGAGAGCGAGCGTCTGGGAGAGAGAGAGAGACAGCGAGCGCCTGGGAGAGAGAGAGAGAGAGCACCTGGGAGAGAGAGAGAGACAGCGAGCGCCTGGGAAAGAGAGAGAGACAGCGAACGCCTGGGAGAGAGAGAGAGACAGCGAGCGCCTGGGAGAGAGAGACAGCGAGCGCCTGGGAGAGAGAAACAGCGAGCGCCTGGGAGAGAGAGAGACAGCGAGCGCCTGGGAGAGAGAGAGACAGCGAGCGCCTGGGAGAGAGAGAGACAGCGAGCGCCTGGGAGAGAGAGAGACAGCGAGCTCCTGGGAGAGAGAGAGAGACAGCGCCTGGGAGAGAGAGAGAGACAGCGCCTGTGAGAGAGAGAGCGCCTGGGAGAGAGAGAGAGAGAGCGCCTGGGAGAGAGAGACAGCGAGCGCCTGCGAGAGAGAGACAGCGAGCGCCTGGGAGAGAGAGAGAGACAGGGAGCGCCTGGGAGAGAGAGAGAGACAGCGAGCGCCTGGGAGAAAGAGAAACAGTGAGCGCCTGGGAGAGAGAGCAGAGAGACAGCGAGCGCCTGGGAGAGAGAGAGAGACAGCGGGCGCCTGGGAGAGAGAGAGAGACAGCGAGCGCCTGGGAGAGAGAGAGAGACAGCGAGCGCCTGGGAGAGAGAGACAGCGAGCGCCTGGGAGAGAGAGAGAGACAGCGAGCGCCTGGGAGAGAGAGAGAGACAGCGAGCGCCTGGGAGAGAGAGACAGCGAGCGCCTGGGAGAGAGAGAGAGACAGCGAGCGCCTGGGAGAGAGAGAGAGAAACAGTGAGCACCTGGGAGAGAGAGAGAGACAGCGAGCACCTGGGAGAGAGAGAGACAGCGAGCGCTTGGGAGAGAGAGAGACAGCGAGCACCTGGGAGAGAGAGAAAGCGAGCGCCTGGGAGAGAGAGAGAGAGACAGCGAGCGCCTGGGAGAGAGAGAGAGAGAGATAGCGAGCGCCTGGGAGAGAGAGAGAGACAGCGAGTGCCTGGGAGAGAGAGAGAAACAGCGAGCGCCTGGGAGAGAGAGAGAGACAGCGAGCGCCTGGGAGAGAGAGAGACAACGAGCGCCTGGGAGAGAGAGAAAGAGAGAGAGACAGCGAGCGCCTGGGAGAGAGAGAGAGACAGCGAGCGCCTGGGAGAGAGAGAGAGAGAGACAGTGAGCTCCTGGGAGAGAGAGAGAGAGAGACAGTGAGCTCCTGGGAGAGAGAGAGACAGCGAGCGCCTGGGAGAGAGAGAGACAGCGAGCGCCTGGGAGAGAGAGAGACAGCGAGCGCCTGGGAGAGAGAGAGACAACGAGCGCCTGGGAGAGAGAGAAAGAGAGAGAGACAGCGAGCGCCTGGGAGAGAGAGAGAGACAGCGAGCGCCTGGGAGAGAGAGAGAGAGAGACAGTGAGCTCCTGGGAGAGAGAGAGAGAGAGACAGTGAGCTCCTGGGAGAGAGAGAGACAGCGAGCGCCTGGGAGAGAGAGAGACAGCGAGCGCCTGGGAGAGAGAGAGACAGCGAGCGCCTGGGAGAGAGAGAGACAGCGAGCGCCTGTAGGAGAGACAGCGAGTGCCTGTACGAGAGAGAGAGACAGCGAGCGCCTGTAGGAGAGAGAGAGACAGCGAGCGCCTGTAGGAGAGAGAGAGACAGCGAGCGCCTGTAGGAGAGAGACAGCGAGCGCCTGGGAGAGAGAGAGAGACAGCGAGCGCCTGGGAGAGAGAGAGAGACAGCGAGCGCCTGGGAGAGAGAGAGAGACAGCGAGCGCCTGGGAGAGAGAGAGAGACAGCGAGCGCCTGGGAGAGAGAGAGAGAGACAGCGAGCGCCTGGGAGAGAGAGAGAGAAACAGCGAGCACCTGGGAGAGAGAGAGAGACAGCGAGCACCAGGGAGAGAGAGAGACAGCGAGCGCTTGGGAGAGAGAGAGACAGCGAGCACCTGGGAGAGAGAGAGAAAGCGAGCGCCTGGGAGAGAGAGAGAGAGACAGCGAGCGCCTGGGAGAGAGAGAGAGAGAGATAGCGAGCGCCTGGGAGAGAGAGAGAGAGAGAGACAGCGAGGGCCTGGGAGAGAGAGAGAAACAGCGAGCGCCTGGGAGAGAGAGAGAGACAGCGAGCGCCTGTGAGAGAGAGAGAGAGACAACGAGCGCCTGGGAGAGAGAGAAAGAGAGAGAGACAGCGAGCGCCTGGGAGAGAGAGAGAGACAGCGAGCGCCTGGGAGAGAGAGAGAGAGAGACAGCGAGCGCCTGGGAGAGAGAGAGAGAGAGACAGTGAGCTCCTGGGAGAGAGAGAGACAGCGAGCGCCTGGGAGAGAGAGAGACAGCGAGCGCCTGGGAGAGAGAGAGACAGCGAGCGCCTGGGAGAGAGAGAGACAGCGAGCGCCTGGGAGAGAGAGAGACAGCGAGCGCCTGTAGGAGAGACAGCGAGTGCCTGTAGGAGAGAGAGAGACAGCGAGCGCCTGTAGGAGAGAGAGAGACAGCGAGCGCCTGTAGGAGAGAGAGAGACAGCGAGCGCCTGTAGGAGAGAGAGAGACAGCGAGCGCCTGTAGGAGAGAGACAGCGAGCGCCTGTAGGAGAGAGAGAGACAGCGAGCGCCTGTAGGAGAGAGAGAGACAGCGAGCGCCTGTAGGAGAGAGCGCCAGAGAGAGAGAGAGAGCAGCTGGGAGGGAGGGAGAGAGCGAGAGAGTCCCTTTGCTTTGTACCCTTAATTTCCCATTTCCCCCCCACCCCTTACCTCCTCCTGTAGGGTCCCTCTCCACCCTCATCTCCTCCTGTAGGGTCCCTCTCCCCCCTCACCTCCACCTGTAGGGTCCCTCTCCCCCCTCACCTCCTCCTGTAGGGTCCCTCTCCCCCCTCACCTCCTCCTGTAGGGTCCCTCTCCCCCCTCACCTCCTCCTGTAGGGTCCCTCTCCCCCCTCACCTCCTCCTGTAGGGCCCCTCTTCCCCCTCACCTCCTCCTGTAGGGTCCCTCTCCCCCCTCACCTCCTCCTGTAGGGTCCCTCTCCCCCCTCACCTCCTCCTGTAGGGTCCCTCTCCCCCCTCACCTCCTCCTGTAGGGTCCCTCTCCCCCCTCACCTCCTCCTGTAGGGCCCCTCTTCCCCCTCACCTCCTCCTGTAGGGCCCGGGACGCCAAAACCAGCAGACCCCTCCTGATGACGGCCCTGGGGCAGGAGGTATTGTGGGTATGTGGGGCAAGGGGGTGTGTGTGGGGCAAGGGGGCATATATGGGTCAGGGGAATATGGTGTGTGTGTGTGCGCGTATGTGTTGTGGGGGAGATGGGAAGTGCGCGTGTGTGTATTGTGGGGGAGGGGGGTATTTGGGGGAAATGGGTAGAGTGTACAGTGGTGGATGGGAGAGAGGGGGATGAAGAGGGGGGTGGAGAGAGAGCCTGGGAGAGCGCGCGAGAGAGAGAGAGAGCCTGGGAGAGCGCGCGAGAGAGCCTGAGAGCGCGCGCCTGGGAGAGCGAGCGCCTGGGAGAGCGCGCGAGAGAGAGCCAGAGCGAGCGAGCCAGAGAGAGAGAGAGAGCGCGCACGCCTGGGAGAGAGAGAGCGCGCACGCCTGGGAGAGAGAGCACGCACGCCTGGGAGAGAGAGAGAGCGCACGCCTGGGAGAGAGAGCGCACGCCTGGGAGAGAGAGAGCGCACGCCTGGGAGAGAGAGAGAGCACGCCTGGGAGAGAGAGAGCGCACGCCTGGGAGAGAGAGAGAGCGCCTGGGAGAGAGAGAGCGCGCGCCTGGGAGAGAGAGAGAGCGCGCGCCTGGGAGAGAGAGAGAGCGCGCGTCTGGGAGAGAGAGAGAGCGCGCGCCTGGGAGTGAGAGAGTGAGCGCCTGGGAGTGAGAGAGTGAGCGCCTGGGAGAGATAGAGAGAGACAGCAAGCGCCTGGGAGAGAGCGCGCCTGGGAGAGAGCGCGAGCGCTTGGGAGAGAAAGAGAGAGCGCGCCTGGGAGAGAGCGCGAGCGCTTGGGAGAGAAAGAGAGAGAGCGCGCCTGGGAGAGTGAGTAAGCGAGCTCCTGGGAGAGTGAGACAGCGAGCGCCTAGGAGAGAGAGAGCGCGCCTGGGAGAGAGAGTGCCTGAGAGAGAGAGCGCGCCTGGGAGAGAGAGTGCGCCTGGGAGAGAGAAAGAGAGCCAGAGAGAGAGAGAGAGAGAGAAAGAGAGCCTGGGAGAGAGAGAGCGCGCGCCTGGGAGAGAGAGCGCTTGGGAGAGAGCGTGAGTAAGAGAGAGCTCGAGCGCCTGGGGGAGAGGGGAGAGAGCGTGCACCAGGGGGAGAGAGAGAGAAAGAGAGAGAGAGAGAGTGTGCCTGGGAGAGAGAGAGCACGCCTGGGAGAGAAAGAGAGAGAAAGAAAAAGAGCGGCTGGGAGAGAGATGGAGCGACTGGGGGAGAGAGAGCAAGCGCCTGGGAGAGAGATGGAGCAGCTGAGAGAGAGAGAGAGCGGCTGGGAGAGAGAGAGAGAGAGAGCGGCTGGGAGAGAGAGAGAGAGAGAGCGGCTGGGAGAGAGAGAGAGAGAGCGGCTGGGAGAGAGAGAGAGAGAGCGGCTGGGAGAGAGAGAGAGCGGCTGGGAGAGAGAGAGAGCGGCTGGGAGAGCGAGAGAGCAGCTGGGAGAGAGAGAGAGAGAGGCTGGGAGAGAGAGAGAAAGAGAGAGCGGCTGGGAGAGAGAGAGCGGCTTGGAGAGAGAGAGAGAGAGAGAGAGGGAGAGCACGCGGCTGGGAGAGAATGAGAGTAACGGTTTATAAAATAAATTCCTAGTGCGGCCAGAGTCTTGCAGTCAAACTTAATAATTGGGCCCCAAGCTATTCTAAGTTTGACGGCCTGCTCTATGCAGTGGAAAAAATATAAAAGATATTGTATAAAATTGGTAGTGTAGGACCTGCTGATAGGGTCTGCGTTGACGTGATAGCAGGCTTGAAATATTTAGGCCAAAGGACTTAACTAAATAACCCATATTTATGAGAACAACAAACAGATGGAAGAGTTCGTAATGAACTAAATAATGTCATATTGCCTATTGTGGGTCACTATCCCTGAAGCACTCAAATTGACACAAACAAATATATATGTAATGAGGTGGGTTTGGGTTTTGAGCTTGCCAAGACTGTTGTATGTCATATCAGAACTCCACTAATCTAACCATCATCTCTTCTGAAGACGACAGAAATGATGAATCCTGGCACGATGGTTCACAGCTTGCAGGACCAACCACTTGCCAACCCCAATTTAGATTGCTTTCACAATTGGCCAAATATGTTCTGCTCATTCTACATAGCACTGCTCGCTATGAAAGTATATTCAGCATGGCCACAAAAACACACTGCAGAGGTTCAACGTTCATTAGGAGTATATGCAGAACATACCAAGTATATGCATTCTGAATAACCTCTATGCTGTGATAGCCTCCCAGATCAACATATTCAAGAACATGCCACGCACAGTGCTATTGCCATCAAGTAATGCAGTAAAAAAAAAGTCTGCAACTTACAAGAGTTTAGCATCAAGAAAAGAAGCACATCATTAGCAATCTGGATTCAAGAACTTGTATTTTTTGTATTTCTACAAGCAGTGCACTTATTTGGTCCGATTGGTTATCCAAGTGGAAAAAAAAAATGGTGCTGCTTGTGCCTTACGTTATTTATCATTCCCATTCACACTGTATTTTGTGCCCATTTTACGGTTAATAAAAGTTGTTGGTATTCAGAGTATTTAGCATCTTGACAATTATTGCAAGGAACTGATCTTGTGATCACACAGCTAGAATGAAAATATCTTGAATATCTTTATTCACAAGAAACAGGCCCTTAGATTGAATAAAACTGGTTTCATGGAACACCAATGACTTTAGTATTTATTCGCACTGGCCTCATTCTTGTTGCCGGCGTCTTACATCTAGCAGACAATAAAGATCTGTTAAAAAGGTAGTAACACTGAATATAAATTGTGCCCTTTAGTATTTGACGGGATTGCTGTTTTAACAACCAGAGCGAGAAGCATGTTTTACTTCATATACGCATGTGTACCTTTTTTCATCTGCGAAATGTTGGGAGGATATTTTGTAATAATTTACTTGAACTAATAGGACAAATGGGGCAGAAGTTATTTTGAATTCCTGACCTGAACAGTTGTAATTCGTTTTCTGCCTGTAGCACAAGGAGATACAGTAACATGTGTAATCACAAGAATCAGGCACTTTGCCTAGCATTTAACTCTCCCAACTGCAAACAGTGTAATTTCCATTAGAACACTCCCTCCTCATTAATCCAATAGGCACTTCCTCATGAGGCTATTGGGGATTCCTCATATAGCATTCCCAGTGCGACAAACCACCCTTAAGACTTCTTTTTATTTTAAGACGCATCATCATTACAAGTCAAAACGGTATGTTGTGCTAGTGAGCAGCGCCCTCTGCTGGGAGTTTATTATGTTGTTTAGTGTATATTTCTCATACTGCTGATCCACAGGCAAAGAAGTACAATTTATTATGAAGATTTGGGAGCAAAATTAGGAATATCACTTGCACTCATGTGAGGGATCTTTTTTTAAAACAGATACATAACTTTTTTCAGCTAATTAATTAGAGAGTCTCCCTGGTCTGTGGGGAGGGTGGGTCATTACGTACAGAACTATTACAAACAAATAAATACCAAACAAAATATTTTATTCTCAAATTATGTTTTCCCATTGTTATAATTGTTGAGTTTAAACACGCCTCACTAGTGGAGGTATCCGACAGAATATTTCAATATTACAACTGTTGCTAATACTCAGTGATAAAATCTACCTCCAAATGCGCTCATATTTCTATCCATAAAAAGGAACTACAGTATGGTACCAAGATTTGTGGAAAGTGTTTTGAATGTTTTGGGGGAAGTTAAGCAGTGAATTGACAGGATGATGAAACATGTTTTCACAAAATAAAATTGGAACCTTAAACAGCTGCATGAATAAAACCAACATTTTATTTCTGAAATAAAGTGGGCATGAAAACGCGTTAAAGAAGTTAAGATTCTAACCATTTTGGATTGATAGTTTAGCACTGCTTAATTTTTTTTTATGTCCTATTGATATCTTTTCATTTTTACCAGTTTATACAATGCACACATTTGTTTACTCAAATAGTTTTTGTGAAAGGGAAAATTAAAGAATATATATCAGAAATATATGCTTATTACCTATAATCAGAAAAAGCAAGAAAAGGCAGAGCACTGCCAAAAAACAGAACTCCGACTGCAATCTCTTTTCCTCATCTTCTTGGACTTCCAGTCCATCAAATCGTCAAACTTCGCTTGAACACTTGGTGTCTTTCCCACTGTTGGATTGTTTCTTTGGCTTCCAACGAAACTTGTGGATCCGATTCTCCTTGTTTTCATCTCATGGTAAAGATCGGTGAGAATTGCAACTGTTCAAGGCCAGTGTTGAATTTCGTTGCATCTCCTTTCCAATCCTCGAACCTTCATGGTTCTTTTTACCACTGTCTTTTCTCAAGATCATTTTCTACTACTATCTACTAGTAATTTTTCATTTCCCCTTCATAAGCAATTACATGGTACTCTGAAGATCAAGTACAGAGGCTTGCTACCACTTTATAAAATTGTGGCCACAACGTGTAGTCGTGATTGAAGAAAAGACAGGTGCCAAAGTCCTTGTAACTTATGCACTCACCCAGTATCTCATCAAGTATTAGCGCTAGCTTCTCACGCTTTTCTTGTTCCTTTTCTCTGGCTTTCTGTGCTGTTAACTCGGCCTGCCAATGTCGCTTGAGTTCCTTGAAGCACCGCTTTTCCATGATGCAGTTAGCTTCCTCAACTCTACAGAGAACTTCTTGCTCCATCTCATCTTTCCATTTCTCCAATTCTTCTTTAACTTGCTTGGTAACGGTTTCTTCTACGCATCGTGTGGTCTCATTCTTTGAGTTTCTTGGCTCCATTTCCTCTCTGAATGAGAAGAGTGAGCTGCTAGTTCTTGGGGATTTCAACTTCAATTGGCTTGACCCTAAAAACCACAAAATCCAGATACAAATCAAATCGCTTAACCTAACGCAACTCATTTCCAACCCACACGAACAAATCTGAAATCGCACAACCATTCCTTGCTAGACTGGATTCTCTCCTCAAATCCCAGCAGAATCCAATCCTCTGGCATCCTTCCGGACATTTTCAGTGACCATGCAATAGTGTAAAATTAAACCGCCCCATTCAAGCCCTAAAGTTCTCCTCACTAGAACATTTAGAAACTTTAACCCACAACCGTTTCTGGCTGACCTTACCAACTGCCCTTGGCACAGAATCGATTTAATTCCTGACCCCGATTCTGCGCTCGACTATTTTCAGTCCGAGTTCTTAAAACTCTGTGATACCCATGCTCCACTACGCAGAATAAGGGTACGGGGTGCCCACCTTCCATGGGTTACACCAGACCTTATAGCACTCTACCAGTTCAGGGATGCCTTGTGGAAAAGCTACAAAGTAACTGGCACTACCAAGGATCTCAATCACTACAGATGCCTGCGGAACATGTGCACAAGGCAAACAAGGCATGCAAAAGCAAAATATTACTCTGACAATCTCCTCCAGAATACATCAAACCCAGCTAACTTCTGGAAGGTTATCAACAACATATTTCAGCCTTCTAACCATCAACAGCCAAGTAATATCACTAACGGGGCTATTACTCTGACAAACCCCACTGACATTGCAAATGCATTCAATGATTACTTTGTGGGGTGTGCTACTAACTTATTAGCGAAACGCAACCCAAACCACAAACCTGAATCTCATCCTGGTAGTACCCATATAGTCCCACCCCCTCCCAATACTGCCCACAATTTTCAATTTGGCCCAGTATCCGAAGAGGAGATTACACAAGCGCTCCTCAAACTAAAACTAAGCAGCCAATGTGGACCTGACTTACTATAATCTAGGTTCCTAAGACTTGGTGCCCCAGCCATTGCCAAACCAATTGCTTCCATAGTCAACTCTATCCTGTCTGCAGGCCATATCCCTAAGACCTGGAAAACTGCCAGAGTTGTCCCAATCTTCAAAAGTGGGGACAAAAACACTGTCTCAAACTACAGGCCAATCTCCCTTCTCCCAATCCTATCCAAAGTCATGGAAAAATGTGTCCACTCCCAATTAAGCGATTACTATAACAAGACGAATTTCCCTAGCCAATTCCAATCTGGCTTTCGCCCCAAACACTCTACCGTAACTACCCTGCTAAAAGTTTGCAATGAAATCCAGTGTGGAATGGAACTGGGACAACTCACTGGTGCAATATTCCTAGATTTTGCAAAGGCTTTTGATACTGTTGATCATGCTATTCTGCTTAACAAACTCCAGAGCTCTGGAATAGGGCAGCATGCTTTAAACTGGTTTCGGTCCTACCTATCAGGTAGATCCCAACATATGTCCATTTCAGGCTCCAACCCCCTGGATATCACCTGTGGTGTCCCACAAGGCTCTGTTCTGGGGCCCCTACTCTTCTCAGTGTTCATCAATGATATTCCCACAGCATGCAAGGAAGCTTCCATACACATGTATGCAGATGACACAATCCTATATGCGCACAGGCATAGCCTCTCTGACCTTGAACACATACTTCAGTCTGACTTTTTGAGACTCGAAAAATGGATTTCCCACAACAAACTGTTTTTAAACACTGACATGACTGTACAATGGTATTTGGGACCAAGACTAAATTTTTAAAGATTTCAGTGACTGAGCTCCAGATCAGAACCATCGCTAACACCACCCTAACTCCTGTTACTAGTTTTAAATACTTGGGCATATGGTTTGACTCCCACTTAACATTCGGAATGCATATTGATACCCTGACATCCAAAACCTATGCCAAACTAGGTGTACTTTACAGGAACAAATCATCCCTAAGCCTGCAGGTCAGAAAGCGTATCGCACAGCAGATGCCAATGCCAATTATCGACTATGGAGACATAGTATATAACTCGGCACCTCAAACCCACCTTAGCAAACTTGACACCCTCTACAATTCAATTTGTCGTTTCGTTCGCCAATGCAACTACAACACACATCACTGCGAAATGCTCAAAGAACTAGATTGGTCATCACTCGAGTCTAGGCGCAAAGTTCACCTTTCCTGTCTTGCCTTCAAATACTTTCTGGGCAAGCTACCCATCTATCTGAACAAGCTCCTCACCCCTACTACATGCAGCACTTATCACCTGAGATCAGACTCCAAAAGACTGTTCATGGTCCCAAGGCTCAACAAAGTATCCGTCCGTTCCTCCTTCTCTTACCGTGCACCCCAAAACTGGAACAACCTACCGGAGACTCTCACATCCACCACCAGTTTAAGTTCATTCAAAACTAAGGCTGTCTCACATTTTAATCTGGTCTGTAACTGTTACATACGCCTATAATATACATCTTCTCTAACTGTTCATGCAATGTATTGTATATAATGTATACCCTGTTCATTTATGTAACTGTATTTGTAACCATGTATTATTTGTCAGATTAACTATGTCCAGGACATGCTTGAAAACGAGAGGTAACTCTCAATGTATTACTTCCTGGTAAAACATTTTATAAATAAATAAATTCTCGTCCCAGACTGAATCTGTATAACGGCCGCTTTCATGGCAAGGAACCTACTTCGGACATCGTGGGCACAATAGTACGACTGGGTTTTTATTGCACAACTCCATCCTAACGTGATTCTTGTATTCTGTGCTCTGTGTAAAGCAAATTTTACTGCTGCAACAGCATTGCAGATACGCTTATAGGAACGCAGTGTTCCAACTCTCTACTGCGATTGCGAACCTCTTGCCGAGAGATCCCAGTCCATCAGTGCCTCCTCATACTTCTGTTTCAGGTTAGCCATTATTTTGTCAGACTTGGTCTGCTTCTCATCCATGTTGGTAACAGTAGCGGTTACTGTCTCAAGATCAGTCAACGTGCACCCACTCACACTGCATAAGACGTGTTGACTTCTCCATAGATGCATACTCAAGTAAAGTTGGGAGACACCTCTGCTCAGCGTTAGCTTCTCACTCCTTTTCCAATAGGTCGCGAAGGAAATCATACTCCTGCCTGGCAGATTGGAGTGGTTGAGTCAAGGCATCTTTTGCTTGGTTAAAGGATTGATATTTCTTTTGCGCATCCTTTTCGTTTATCACCATTCCCGTGACGATTCAGCCAGTCGCTCTAGGCTGTAGCATATCTCGGCTCCTTTCTGGTGCATGTTCTCCTGACATTGCAGGCTCAAACGTTTCTGTAACTGCCGCTGTAAGTTGAGAAACCATTTTCTTTTTCTTCCTCTTCACATTGGAAGCTCCCGAGACATCAGTAATACTGGGCACACTCATTGTTAAAAGCTTCTGCATTTCTCTTATACTCACAAAGCGTTGCTTGCTGTTGCTTGGCTCGCTGGAAAAGATATTCCCCCATGTAGGAATCATCCTCCACATCATATGGCTCAAAAGGGCACTGTTTTGTATGGTCAAACTCATTGTAAAACGTATTAAAATCGGCCATTTTGAAAACCCATTTTTTTCACACCCGACGGGGTAGACTTTACTCCCAGAACTCCTTCCTTGCGTGGGTCACCATCTGTAGCAGTCTCCTCACTCTGACTATAGATGCAGACTCGCTTACCAGAGGACACATCACTTCCTTATTCAGAAGTTTGTCCTCGACTAAGTTAGTCGCGTTTGTTTTTCCCAACACAGCAATCCTGCTCCTGTTTTCTGCTTGGGTTTGTAGCCTTTACACAATTTCTTCTGCTGACCCCCAGAGGCATGGCATCCCACTTCCTACACCACCTATGGCAGGATGGCCTTGCGGTAGGGTCAGTAAGAGCCCACACAGTGTATTTTAGGTTAACAAACTTGTGTAGTTTATTTCTCCACATCAACAACAGATATGATAGGGACTCTGTCCCTTTAAGGTAAAACCAAATCAAACACAAAAGCTGTATATCAAAATATACCGCCCTTACTGTGGTGCTGGGAATCCCTCCCAGGAATCTCTAGGAAATCCCTCTGGAACGGACACCATGCAGAAAGGCAGCTCAGCTCCCTCAGCAAACAAAGAAACGCAGGTTCCTTGCAGAGAAGCCCTGTGTCCAGCCGGCTTGTTCAGTTTCATGGAGATTCTGTTCAAGGGTCTGGTTTTCCAGCAGTCCCAGCAGGACTGGAGAACCATACCAACCAGCGTCCTTACTGGTTGGGGAAAGTCTCTCAGTTCTGGCAGCTTACCGACTACCTTTTAAACACCTTAGCAATCAGGAGTTCAGACTGAATTAACCAGGTGCACCTCACTCTAGCACAGGGGTACAAACTGTTTCCCCTGCGCCCCCTGTCGGCTCTCTCTCCCCCGCGCCCCCCTGCCTACTCTCTCCCCCCTCTTACCTTGTCTCCAGTGTCAAATAACACAACAGGGTCATGTGACGTTGCGTTGCCATGGCGACATGCTGGAGACAGGTGAGAGAACTTACAGAGGCCTCACACGGTCACCCAGCATTTAATTTAAATGCTTTAGGGAAGAGCGCAGGGCCTCTGTTAGCACCCCCCGACCAACCCCGAAAATCTCACCCCCCCAGTTTGCGCCTGATATACACATATACATACATATCTTAGTCACGCAGCAGAGTCTTTTGTTTTGTCCCGGATTAAAGGCAAAAAAAATTAGGATTCGTTTTAACAGGGTTTATTTACAGGGCAAAACAAGGATACAAAAACAAAAGAACCTAACTCCACTTTGGAGCTATAACCAATACGTCTTAGTTACTCACACATTAGCAGTGGGAGAAGTAAACTCTTTCCCCACTGAGAACCCTGTACCTGCAGTCTCTCCCTGAGGCTCTCAGTGTGTGGGCTTCCAGATCAGCCCAGCAGCCCAGGGAGGTGTCTGGACTGTCTTTTATAATGCAGTCATTAATTAGTGTGCAGATGAGGGGAAAGGTACACACCCAGGAAAATGCTAGGACCTGTACACCTCCCTTCAAACACTTTCTCACTGAGTGTGTGAATGTGTGAGTGTGTGTATGTGTGAGTGTGTGTATGTGTGTGTATGTGTGTGTATGTGTGTGTATGTGTGTGTATGTGTGTATGCAGGGCCGCTGACAGATTTCACGGCCCAGGACTAGTTATGTCCGGGCCGCCCCCCCCCCCCCCACACACTCACACCCCCACACCAACGTGTCAACGGTATTGCAAGCCCCCACCCCCATTTCACACCTCAGCAGCCCCATATTCCCATGTATTTCTCTCCCCCCCCAATCTCACGCCTTCTTCCTCACTAAACCCTCACTCTCGCATGTATTTCTCTCCCCTTCGTCTCACTCTTACTCCCTCACCCCCTTTCCTCTCACCCACCCCCACCTTCCATCAATTATCCCACTCTCACTCAACCCCTCCCAACAAAATACATACCAAAAATCCCACCCCCAATACATATTAAAAATACCCCCACTCCTCCCAATACACAAAAAAAAATACATATATAAAAAGCCCCAATACATATATAAAAACAAATACATAAAAATAAAAAGCCCCAATACATATATAAAAACAAATACATAAAAATAAAAAGCCCCAATGCATATAAAAGCGCCAATGCATATAAAAAAGCTCCAATATATGTATTGGGACTTTTTTTTATAAAAATACAAATACATATAAATAAAAACCCCAATGCATATAAAAAAAAAAAAACAATGCATATATAAAAAAGCCCCAATACATATAAAAAATGACCCAATACATATTTAAAAAAAAACAATACATATAAAATATACACTTGCCTTGTGGATGGTCTTGGGGCCTGGCTCTCCATCAGCTGCCTGCAGGCATCTCCCTCACTCTGCCCCACGTCGAGCTTCCGACGTCAGCGCACACCAGGCCTCCCATGCCAGCGCGCGCCGGAAGCTAGGTCAAGCTTACTTCCAGCGCATTGACGTCAGAGGCCTGTCGCGCACCACCATTGATGGAAGCTCGGCGGGGGACAGGCATAGGAAGAGGCCTGCAGGCAGCTGATAGAGAGTCGGGCCCCAGCAGCCTCCGGGCAACCTGTACCTTCTGTCCCCCCCTGTCGGCGGCAGAGTGAGTGTGTGTAGAGAGAGATATAATATATATACACACACTCACACACACACTCACACACCCCACTAACAATGTTTACAACACAATTACAGTACAGGGCATATAACAATACAGATGGGACAAGTGCAACAATACATTAATGTATCATTGAGAGAAAGGATTCATTATCCAACCTGCGCAGGGAAGAACCAGAAGAAGAGATTGCTGTTGTACGTCTTGTTCACAGTGAGATATCCAGCGTAGCCCTTTACATTTGCTCCTGGGAGCTCGCCTACAAGACTCAACTCCCTTGCTGAAATACAACAGCATATTATTTCAAATTGAAGTGGTAGCATAGTATATATATTCTAAACACCCTCAACGTCACTCATTGCACCCCCGCCCCCACCCCCCTCTCTTATTTTCTGTATGCATCGCCTTTTCCTTCTGTTTTTTGCCTCCTAGTAGATTATATACTACTGTAGTGGTTTGGGAGGGTTTTAGGACTACAAACGTGGTGACACGCGCTAAATACTCTTACTCTGGATCCTTCTTCCTTCCCCCTTTTTTCATTTTCTATACCCACCCAATTTCCCTAACAACCTTCGTTTAAACGTATTGCACTATCCATTGCAGGTGGCCTGGACATGCTGACAGCAGAGCAAGAAAACAGTTGTTCCCAGTTCTGCAAACCGTTCCTACCTTCATCAGCTTTTCCACTTTCCAGGTAGGGTGTGAGAAAAAGTGGATTTCCAGGGTCCCCTCTTGTTGTTGTGTCAACTTTGACCCCCTTAAACATGGAACGGAAAGGGTTCATTGACCTATAACCACATCCTAGCTCCAGCATCCCACTCAGCGACAGAAAAAGCAATAAAGTTGTCGCCGTCCCCATCCTGGTACAAGACTCTCTATAAAAAAAATTAAAATAACAAGCATTTACACTTCAAACACCTCTAAGCAATGCATTTGATTAGATTTGTTTCCCTTATATATCGCTGACACTGTATGCAATGCTGTACATAGAATTTTGCAGGCACAATAATTCCCTACCCCATTGAGCTTACAATCTAATTTTGGTAAGCAAAAGTAGAGAAAGAACCCAACATATAGCACTCACAATCCCTGTCCAGATGATAAGTGTAGAAATTAAAAACTTAGTCTTTATTGATCATAAATGTTAAAATAAATATGGTTAAAATAGACATATGGTGGACGCAAGCTATTGATCCTATGTCGGATAAATTGATTACCCTGGATCAATAGTATAAGTTAATTGAGGTTGATTGGATCAATTAACTACAATAGGATATGTGTAAAAATCCCTAAATATGAAATACACTGGGGCAATTATATGAAATTATTGTAATAGCCAGTGTATGTAGGGGATTGTGAGTGCTATATGTTGGGTTCTCTCTCTACTTCTGCTTATCAATTATACCTTACCCAACAGCACCCTCCTTTACCATACCACCACTTTGAATCACAGCTGAAGCGGGGCATTCTTTCCTGTGTTCTAATCTAATTTTGGTGCCTGAGACACATGGAGATAAAGAGACAGAATTTAAACCACCACCCGCTTGAAAGGCAGTGACATCACCTTCAGCCCAATCTCACTCTTTGCAACTCCATAATGTATTTTTTTCCCCATCAGTTTTGAGAGTTTCAGTAGGACTGTCTTAATTTTTCCCATTGCTCCTGCCCTTCACGCAAATACCTCCACCTGCCAAAGAATCTCTTAAATAATTCCCAACATCGGAAAAGTCACCCTTCCTAAAACCTTAGTTTGTGTGGTATGACTCACCCTCTGTCTTTATTCTAAACCCCACTGATGAAGTTTCCCACAATGACTACCTGCCCTACAATGGACAATTTAGTCACGTGCTCTAATAACACAGTATCAAAGTCTTCTTCTCGTCTTGGAGGTCTTAAGACCACCATCGTACAAATTACCACTTTTTAGCTAGTTTATAGGGCTACCCAAAGTGAGTTAGTCTTTTCTCCAGCACCTTGCACTGAAGTAGCCATCACATAAAGGGCAACACCTCCTCCATTCATTCCTACCCAGACCTTTCTAAATCGTGTAACCTGGTATAGTTATGGCCCAGACATGATTTTGATTGTACCAAGTCTCTGTTATAGCCACAATATCCAAGTCATCCCTAGTCATTTTTGCCATTGGTTCTGGGATTTTATTTCTATAACTACAAGCATTTGTACACATTGCCCAAAGGTTTTTGTTACTGCTTTTCCTAATCCTTCCTGTTCACCACCTTCTGCCAGTGTTAATATTTTTCCTATTCAAGCCGTCTTCTGTTCCCCCATGGCTAGGTTCCCTGGTGTAATATCCCACCCAATCGCTACCTCTTGCAGGGAGGGTAGGGGTCAGGTGGATTTATCCTGACTCACTTCTCTTCCCCTCTCAGCTAGTTTAAATACTTTCTTATGAAGCATCTGAACTGCTCACAGAGTATTCTGGCTCTTCTCCAAATGAAAACATTCAGATATGTAACACATTTTCTATTATTTTTTAATGGCTGTTTCATAATTTAACATGTTTTAAATTGCTATGCAAATTTAGTCTAGAATGCCTATATTTAACACCCGGTACAACAAATATCAAAGAACGACACCTTTTGTTAGCAGTGATAGTGATGGACGCGTGATGAACTGAGGAAAGAATGCACGGTTTCTCATATACATCCTGAAACGGTTAAAGTGCTATTTCCTATGAAGTCGTAATTTAACATGATATTTTCAAGTATATTTACTTTACTTCCCATACTGCTTCCGAGCTAGAACCAGAATTATTTTGGGAAAATAAAAGTCGAGATAGAGAGCCTCTTTACACTTTGTTATTGGTTGTGTCGTCTCTCATATCTTTGATCTTGGTAGCTTTCTAGTTGGATAATTGAAATCATAACTAGGCCAAGGAGTGATAGCTGCAATCATCAAGGGCTGTGACAAAGAAATGTTATTACAAAGAAATCAACAATCGCGACCATTTTAAAAGGGCAACATTTTTATCTTTTTTTAACCTATTTATTAATGTAATTAGCTTCTTCAGAAATATTCAAGTCAACGTAATCCTTCAGCTGTTTGATGGGCCAGCAACACATTGCAGTTGAAAGGGTTAAAGTAACATTTTCAAGCAGCAGAACATGTGAAATCTAATATTTTTTAAATAAATCAGTTCTGTAGTATTAGATAATAGTAACTTATTTGTTTTTACTCAACTCAATGACATTGTTAATGCATTTTAAAGCATCCTTTGATTTCTAAAGCAGGTTTTAACCCAACTCCCCAGCAGTGCCAGATCTTTGCAACACTTTCCCGTTTGGGATAATTTGTTGCAAATAGCAGTTTGAGCTGCAAACTGTAACAATAGATAATGTTCCCTTATTTTAAAAAAAAGATACATTGTAGCTGCTGAGCTACACTGACTGAAGTGGCCATTATGTTAGGCACAATATCAGGATTTTGACAGATTTATACATTGTCACGTGCTTTAGATAGAAAAATAATTAAAAGGAAAAGAAATTGGAAAGTAGTATTGCTGCTTCCTGTGCAAAAACATAGTTCATATGGTCTTTGAGTCCTATTCTAGTTGTAACCTCATCCGGTAAGTTTTCCTCTTCCACTTTATTTCTTGGATACACTATGGAACATCATCAGTGGAAGAAAAAATAACATATTCTGGATCAAAGAGATTAAAGATTGTATATTTACATAATTCTCTGGTTACTATGGAGACATTAAGGGATATACTGTATAAATATATATGGAATAGTCTGCAAGGTGTCTTATTGCACCAGGTGTTCAATGAAACAGAACCATTCAGTAAATATGGCCCTAAAAGTTGCTCAAATACTTCTCTTCTCTGATTAAAAAAAAAAAAAAAAAAAAATGCATCGAGTATTTAACACATTAAATATGCTACTAGCATTACCTCACGCTGTTCCTACTGTATGAGGGTCTGTCCTTTTCAGGAGCCCAAATAGAAAACTATTGGGAGGTGTCGCGTATGGCAAACCTGTGAGCATGTGACTTGCATACAGGACAAGGGTTAATACTAAGCTCGCAAGCGCTCCCACTTTTCATCTTCACAAAGGTCCCTCAAATGAACAATATCTCCTCTCAATCCATCCCAATATACCACCTGTCATGAACAGCACACAAGTGAGCATGTGACATATATGCAACCAGGGTTAATACACAGGGCTACTCTAGCCAACGCACCTTTCTCCCGTGCAAGGTACTTCAATTAGTTAATATTAACCCCTTACTCAATTGCAATCATATTTATCTGCTGCTACCACCCGAGAAGGATGTAAAATGTATAATTGATATACATCTGCCAGGGTCTCAGGTCCCTGTTTATTATAGAAAATACTATGCACTCAACCCACAAAAATCTGTTGTAGAAAAATGTGTCTGAACTGTTGCACGTTTTGTTGAGTATTTACATTTTCTATCAGAGCCCCAAAGCATTACTCATTAAAGAATTGTTTAATATATAAAAATGCAGTGCTTCAGATTGCAGAAAAAGTTTACAAGAACATACAGTTACAATAGATGCAGAATAGTTTCTTAAAATAATAGGATACAACATAAAACTGAAATCCCCATACAGAACATTACCATTTGTCATAGGTTTTCCCCCAGAGGTCACTGGTGTAGAAATATGAGAATTCCAGTGTTTGGTCCAAAACACACATCTGTTGAATTCTGATTTCATAACTCAAGGGCAAGATCTATATACCATTCTTTTCCCATTGAAAACCACATAAACCCACCATGTCGTAAATCCACTGCTAGATTGACAGTTTTTAATGACAGAAAAAACCCTGCTCTTTAAAAAAAAAATAAAAAAAAAAAAAGAAGTGTTTAAAATGTTGTCTCAATATATAAACACTTATAACTGCATCTCTCCAACACTTAGACAGATGCCATCTTCATGGCGGCGTCCATGCTCTGCACATACACGCGCTTGCACCTAGAATCTGACAGCATAACATTTATTTTTACAGGAGAAACAGTCATCTGTCTTCGGTATGATTTGATTTGTCTTCTTGCCACAATGTCTTTTATATTTTAATTAAGTCTAACAAATAGAGCTAAGTCAAATGATATGGGATGTGCTTAACTAACAGCTTCTTGGCAACACCAAAAAGAATTACTATTATTACTGTATATGGACTATTACTATTGCTTATTGAAAAAAAAAAGTTGCTGAAATGTATATTAAAGTGCAAGTATATAATAAGTCAGTCCTGGTGCCTTCTAATTAGAAGACTGCTTAACAGAGTCCTTAGGGACTTATTTTATATTATTATAGAATTACCTCGTTTGTGTAACATGCAGACTTTTAAACAATATGTTCCATGTCCAATTCATTCATTACAGGCTGGCAAATGTTTTGTTAATTAATATTACACCGCTTAAAATGTAACCTCTTGGCAGGTAACTGATGAAGTGTAAAAAATGGAGGTTGAATTTTTTTGGGCCCAGTGGGTTTAATGTACAACATGGCAAATGGGCTATTCAAAGAAATCACTTCAGTTTCATCCTTTAAATGCTGGACTCTAGCGCCACGTCTTTCAGATCACGTGATCGACTGGGTTGTGATGGCATGGTTGCGGGCATGCCCACCAAAAATGTGAAGCAGTGCTAACTCTACCCGTATATAAAAGATTCCTCCTCCTTTCCATCGGCAGCCTTATGGTTTTCCCCAAGCAGAAACGATACACCAGACTCCCCGCACCATGGACAAGGAAAGAAAATTATTGTAAGAATAACTTTTCCATTCCCCTCTTCACCCGCCACGGCAGTCAGACACGAATGGGAAGTACTCGAGCCACTCCTCCTTCTCTTACAGTGCACCTCACAACTGGAACATCACAACTGGAACAATCTACTAGAGACTCTCAAAGCCACCACTAGCGGTGTCACATTTTAACCTGGTCTGTAACTGTTACATACGCCCATAACATATATAATCTTTAACTGTTTATGCAATGTCTTTAAATATAACCCTGTTCACTTAATGTAACTATATATTTGTAACCATGTACTTGTCATCATAAGACCAAGCTCATGGTGGCGGCGTCGCTGCGTCCGCACGCACTTCCAGGACTCTTACCTTATTGCCTAATGGAGTTAAAGTGCCCACAGCGCTGCGCGCGACGACGCTGCTGCATTTTGCCACCACAACTCAAATTGAAATTTGGGGCTGCAGTAGCGTGACGTCAGCGTCACGTGAGCTAGTTCAGCCAATGGGGGCTAACCAGCTCAGCGACGCATCTGTGATGCGTTTGTCCCGTCCCCGATCGTCGCGACCGATCTCCTGCAGCTAGCGTACACATCGCTGTGGCTAATGGAGCGCGCGCAGGGCACCACAACCATGAGCTCGGCCTAACTCTATGCCCAGGACATACCCCACTCCCCCCCTCCCCACACACAAACACAGCCCACTCCCCTCCCCCACACACGGCCCACGCCCCTCCCCCCCACACACACACACATGGCCCACTCCCCCCCCACACACACACGGCCCACTCCCCTCCCCCCCACGGCCCACTCCCCCCCCACACACACGGCCCACTCCCCCCCCCCCACACACACACACACACACACACACACAAACACACAAACGACCCACCCCCAGAACCCCCCTCCCCCTAGGTAATCCTGCTCAGCAGGGACAGGTAAAAAAATATGCACTTTTATGCCTGTCCCGCTCAGCTGAGGAGAGGGCTTAACCCATTCGTGTCCGACTGCCATGGAGGGTGAAGAGGAGGGAAAAAAATAAATTAAAAAAATCGGTTTCCATTAAAAGGCTATTTCTTGGTTCACAAACACCAAATCTCCCTGATATCAGTCCTTGGAAAATCATTGCATTTTTCAAAGATTTTGCTTTATTTTTAATTACAATAAGGATGTTAAAAGAGAGTGGGGGTGGGGGGGGGGGGGGGGGTTATAAGAATGTTAACCTGAGTCATCACAAGGACAAGGAAGGTTAGATTTCTGCTCTCAGGCAGTTAGGAAAAGAAAATGACAGAAGCAGTGAGAGTTACACCAAGTCTTGGCATAGGATACAGACAAACATTACCAGCATAAAAACTTTCGGAATGATTTAAAATACTTTCTGATTTCTATTTAAAGGCCTCTTTGTACCCTTGAAAAGGAGCAAAACTATTGCGACCAAGAAAAATATAAAAGATTAGGAAACAAACCGTGGATCTGTGATAGAAAATGAGGGCAATTATTGTGGCTGGAACAGATCAATACATGACTACGCTGTTATGAGTTAATACTTTCTAACACCTTCAATCCATTTTGCCTGAATGTATTTAAGTATTGAGTCTGTTATCTCAAGTTGCATCAGCGACATTGTAAGATCACTTCACTTGCACTATGCACCAAAAAAAGGTACTTGCAGTGGTTGATTTCAGCTTTTTGCATAAGAAGCTCATGAAAGAACATCTCAAAGCACTCAAGTTGTCAAGAAATTCAGCACAGACGAACATCCTTTTACTTAGACTGTAAGCTCTTCGGGGCAGCGACTCCTTTTTCCTAATGTTACTTAGATGCTTGAAGAGCTTATTCCCATTATGTGTTATATTATGTCACGTGTAGTACTGCTGTGAAGCGCTATGTACAGAAAAGGTGATATATATATATATATATATATATATATATATATATATATGCCAGGATTACTCGTGCGGCATTGTTTTTTAAAGTGTTATACTTTTTCTCATATATATATATATATATATATATATATATATATATATATATATATATATATATATATATATATATATATATATATATATATACATATAGATATAGATATAGATATAGATATATACATATACACACACACACACACACACACACATATATATGAAAAAGTATAACACTTTAAAAAACAATGCCGCACGAGTAATCCTGGCATATAAAAGTTTGCAATGATGTATCACAATTGTTGTAGCCCCCCCCCCCCCCCCGAAAAAGTGAAAATATTGCAATATATACACTTAACTGGCTATTTATCAAGTTGACATGCTGCAAATGTTAGTGTTATTTTTCCTTACATTCCCTCACTTCAGTGCATGGACTTGTGGAATCCTTTAGGAATTGTAAAATAGGAAGATTCATGTTTTGGTGCATCGATCTGTCCTTTTTCCTCCTTTTTTTTAATTTCTAGAGGAACCGTGTTGAGTGTAAGAAATCTGCAGCATATAAAAACAGGTTTCATACATTTGATACAGAAACAAGAAGGAATAAAGAGCTTAAAGCTGCAGTTCAGTCTATATTCTGCATGTGTGTTTTTTTTAATAAATCAGTTCTGTAGTAAGAAATAATACTTTTAGCATTTTCTGTTTTTAAAAAAACAACTTTGAAAGACCAATTTTCTTGTATTCTATTTTAACAAGCATTTGCTAAGGCACTGCCCCTTCATGGCCTGTCACAAACCCAGGCACACCCCTTTGTCAGCACTGCCCTCCCTCTCTCTAAACGTGCACTAGCATCTGGTCACATGATCTTCCTCATAGAGTACATTCAAGGAAGCTGGAGAAAAGGGATCAGCCATGCATAGCAGCTCGGATAGGCGATTTCAAACTTATTACAGTGTTTATTCCATTCATTGCACGTGTATATAATGTAAAATTGTAATAATTCCATTTATAGCAAACGTGTATATGTGAATATTATTTAAATGTATATGTATGTTACTGAAATGTGGAGTGAGTGTGTAGGTAAATACACACAATACACTTCCACTGCATATATATATATATATATTATATATTATATATGTATGTATATGTGAAGTTATGTGAGTAAAAAAGTGACAAAAACCCTCCATAGCAAGGCAAATAGCAAATGGAAATATTACTGTATGCTCATTTGTATGTATATATATATTTATGTACACACACACTTCAAATACGGATAGTGATTCACGTAAATGATATATATATTCACTTTCTGGGAGTATAAGAGTGACTGTCCTGTTGTTCCTTTTTTTGTATCCATCATTGAATGGTATGCACCCTCTCTTTACGTTTATTTTATACTAGCTGAGAGACCCGGCGTTGCCCGGGATGTAATATTCCCGCTCCTCTCTCTCTCCTCACCCCTCCCCCTCTCTCTGTTTGTCCCCCATTCACATCAATCCAGTTCCCCCCCTCCCTCCTTTACAGCTTAATGCAGTGTGTGTGCGTCAGTCATTGTGTGTGCGTCAGTCAGTCAGTGTGTGTGTGCGCGCGCGTCAGTGAGTCTGACGCAGAAACACAAACACACAGACTGACTGACGCACACACACACACACAGTCAGTGTGTGCGTGTGTGTGTGTGCCTCAGTCAGTCAGTGTGTGCGTGCGTCAGTCAGGGTGTGTGCGTGCGTCAGTCAGGGTGTGTGAGTGCGTCAGTCAGGGTGTGTGCGTGCGTCAGTCAAAGGGCAGGCGTGGGGGGGGGTGAAGGGCTAGGGGTAGGGGGGGGTGAAGGGCAGGGGTAGGGGTGGGTGAAGGGTAGGGGTGGGTGAAGGTCAGGGTTAGGGGGGGG